>NW_026014872.1:0-300000 GCF_020379485.1 Brassica napus
CTTCCATCCACTGGATCATTATTGTTGAGAGTGAGTGCATACGTCCAGCAAAAAGATTTCCATCCTCCAACGATCCTGTCTCTTTTCTTTGTTATTTCCATATTGCTATCATCTATCGCCCATTGATCAAACTCGTCCATCATCATTCATATTCTATTCAGAATATTAGTTATCTATTTGTTTATGTTTCATTCATAAACATCCATAAGAAAACCTCATAAAAACTTACACTTTTTTTCAGGTTACAAATCGGCTTCCAAAAAGTCCATTCCGGCCGTTCGCCCATACCGTCTTGCTGTCGGATCCGAAACCTCAGTTGATCCAACAGGATTGGCCGGACCCGTGCCTACAACAAAATCCCATCTTGTGAAGTAGTGCCTGAATAAAGGGCATTCAATCCGCTCATATTTTTATTCCACACTACAAAAAAAAGTGATATTGATAGGGACCACATTGATTATGATACCGTGTTTATTGAACTGCTATCAAAAAGATTTTTTTTTTAGGTTTATATTAATAGCAGTGTGTAGTAATGCTGTTGTGTAAAACTAGAAGCGGGAAGAGGAAAAGAGAAAATCACTAATACCGCTAATAGGAGGGGAAAATAGACACAGGCGCCTAGACAGAATATGGGGTTTTAGAGAACACAGGAGGAGAGCAGGGGGTTCAGAACTGCAAGGAAAAAGCAAGGGCGAAGCGGGGAAAGGGAAACCCTAAACAGGGAGGAAACGGGGAAAAAGCGAAACAGAAACCGGAAAACGCAAAGCGGGGCAGACAAGAACCGGAAAAGCAGAAACGGAACCGCAAAAGGAGCCGGGGAAGCGGAAGGGGGAAAGGCCAAACCACAAACCGGAAAGCCGGAAGGAAACAGAGAGCCGAAACGAGAGAGAGAAACACATGAGGACGCCAAGGGAGAAAGAGCAACACGAACAGAGGGAGGCAACACCCGACTGTGCAGAGGGAGGGCCAAGGCGGAAAAGAAAAGGGGAAAGGGAGGGAGGGGGAAGCGAAAAGCGGAAAACCAAACCGTAAAAGGACACGGCAAACCCGAAAACCCTACAGCCAAAGCAGAAGAGAATATTAAGCGGAGATTTTTGGAAACGGAAACACAAACCGGAAGATAAACGAGCAAGGGAGGAGGGCAAAAAACAAACGCAAAGCGGACCCGAACGCCCCCATAGAGGGAAATTCAAAAGGAAACGGCAAATCTAGAGGCGCGACGGAAATCTCGAAAATCGGAAAAAAAGGAGCGCTACACGCAAAAGGGGAAAAGAAGAATACAAAGCGGAAACAAACCCCAAATGGGGACGCAAAACACTCAAAACAGAAAGATAAGCGGAAAACTTTATGCAATAAGCTAAGGTTACTCGAAAGCTCAAACCCCAGACGCCATACCGAGAATCAGAAACACTAAAATGTAATTAATTATAAACTCAAATACATAAATTTTATATGCTAAAACTAACCTTAACACAATACTTCAATCCCTAAACCCTAAATTTATACTCTATATCCAACGCATAATCTTAATATAAATCTGATGTTTTCAAACTTAAACACCAAAACTATATTTCTTAAACCCTTAACTTCATTTTTTAACTCTGAATTTTAATTTCAAATTTTAAACTTAAACCCTATGTTATATATCATAAACCATAAACTCTATTTTATACCCAAATATCAATCACACAAGTTTAACTTTTAAAATTATAAATTTTCTATTGTGAATTATAAAATTTTGATGTTTTCTCAATATATTTTTTTGTTTACGAAAATATATTAAAAATATTATATATATTAAAGCACAAAATAGTGTAGAAAAAACAATAGTATTTAAAAAAAATAGCTTTAAAAATCTGATTGGTAAATTAAAGTGGCCAATCACATACAAGGGTGATGATAACTAATATTGACCATTGATTTTATTTTTTGAAAGGTCTAGATTGATGGAAAATTGCCAAAAATGTCACATTCATAGTACTACTTTTCATGTTTACACTAACCACTATTACTCTCATTTTTAATGAAGGGGTAAAAGATATTCATAACCCTAGGATTAACTATCTCTAGACTTAGAGTTTAGTGTTGAGGGGTGGATAGAGGTTTTGGAATGTGAAATTTATGATTCTAATAAATATACAATAAATACTTAAAAATATATAAAATATAAAAAATATTTCAAAAATAATTTTCGATTTTCAAATTTTTTTTTGAAAAAAAACATAATGCTTCTCCACCTTAAACCTACACCATAGAGTATAATCCATAATGCTTATACTCTATATCCAAAGCAAACATAGGAAGAGGAAAGGCTCATGCATGATGTCTTTTCTTTTATAGATTTGGTTTAGTGTAAATCGATTTGGGCATCTGTGTTGGTTTAATTATTTTTAATTCTTTTTTAACATTGTAAACCAAAATTTATTTGTAATTCTATTTTAATTTATAAATAAATAAATTTATTTATTTTTAATTTATAAATCAGTTTTTGGATTAATTTTTATTTTTATTTAATTATGATGTTACCCAATAACAACAACTATGAGAAATGCTATTATATAGTTTGGAGACAATAGCATTTTATAAAACTGCTATGATATAGGGGAGGCCTATTATAGTTTGGGTAGACATAGCGGTTTCAATAACGTTAAGAATAACATGTCATAGCTTTTTAATTACGCAAAGAAAAAACGTTTTTGTAGTGACATCTCATGAGCAATGAGATATTGTCAGAGATCAATCTTCCAGCCACACAAAAGCCGATTGTGTTTCCGAGATAAGTGTGGGAAGACAAGCCTTCAAGTTCAACCTCTGACATAATACCTTAGATGTAATCTTGTATCCTACATTACAGAAACTTATAAGCCTGAGCTCTGTTATCCTTGTGGACCGCTTCATTTTAGGAATCAAACAATATTTGTAATATTTAACCTTGTATCTAGTTCCCTGTAGTAAAAAATAAAACCATATCCAGAATGTCTTTTTTTTTTTATTATATGTCAAGAGTGTTGAAAAAATAGAGTTGTCATTTCATCCGGTCCAAATGCTTTCTCTGGATGCGTGTAGTAAACATAGCTCGTCGTACTTCATCCCCTGTTGCAATCCTGAATAACCTTTGATTCATCTGTGCAGTGATGCTAGGCGTAATCTCATCCAGAAATTTTGGAATTCTGAAGGTGAAGTGGTACTAAACATGCCATCAAAGTAATCCACTGCAACCTTTTCTACCTTTTTGTCCTCTATTATCCAGTTTCCATCATATTCGTAGAGACCTACAATCCTATTACGAGCACGACGTTGTTTCGTTAGGGCATGATAAAATTTAGTATTAAGATCCCCTGATATATACCACATATTATGACTCTTTTGTTGCCAGAACTCCTCCTCATCCATATACGCTTCCTGTAAATTCCCAGATACTTCCAGTATATCCTCTTGAGTTCTGTTGTTTTCTGTTTGTACTTCTTCCAGAACTTTTTGAAGTTCACTGATTTTCTCCTTGCCATATGTTGGATTATTCTTTTGCCAAAGAGCAATCTCATGACGACAATTAATAATTTTGATACAAAAATCCCCCATATTCCCCTATGTTGAATGACCCGAGCTTCTACCAATGGATTCCAATAAGCCGTCCTGTCCATTCATCTTTTATCAAATCGAAATTGTCCCCACCGCCTGGGTACTTCATCCTCAAGATAAGTAACTACTGGTGGATTGTCAGAGCCTATCATCCCTAAATATTCTGTGTAAGAACATGAAAAACGCGTGTCAGTCCTCATTTGGTAAAGCTCGGTCCAAACAACACCGAATCATCGTTTTCCTTCTTCTTCATTGCCTGGACATTTGATTCCCCCTAGCCGGAAATTTCAAAAGTCCGCTTTTCCAAATCATATTATTGAAGGATAAGAACGATCTTGCATATCTCAAAGAACCACCTTGTTTTTCATGGTTTCCAGTGATCTCATTCAATCTCCAATGATAAACCACATGCCAGATCTTTCCAGGCTATATCTTGTATGTTTCCATACTTGATCTCTTAATTTTTGAACCGGGTCTCCGTATGCAAATTTCATGAAGACTGATATTCCAAGAGCTACTGCTTCCATATCTATCATTTTGTTACTTGTGTACAAGACTTTAACCTGATACTCATTATTGAAGTATAAAGCTGATCCAGGGTGATTGAAGTCCTTGAATGAAAGCAAAATCTTGCTTTATTTCCGATTAAGACAAAAAAAATTAGGTTTATGTTTATGCCATATCTCTCTAAGATAATTTATTGTCTATTTGCTTCACATACCCCTACAATTCCAGCTGAGAACTTTTATAATATATTTTTTTATTTGCTCCTTTGAGCTAAGCAACCAGGTGCAAAGAAACCCTACGTGCCCAGATAACCTATGATGTTGCATTGATATTCTGATTACCAAGGCAGGCAAAAGTGATTGCTTGTTCTCCGCATGCAGCCGTGATACCATATTTTTCCAAATGTCTGTTGTTTGTTTCTGTACCCACCTCATAAGATTATAATATGTGTGAAGAAGCAATGTGCACCACCAAAACAAAAACACCCGTTAACCAAAATAAATAGTATATCCTTATTGTGTAGTAACCTCTGACTCATATATAACCATAACCATACACAAAACAAAATCGTCAAGAATAAATACTGATCGATAATTTATGTTGAATCATGTGTAACCCAAATAAAACACAAAGCAATATAACTATAGAGCCATTAAATAGGAACCAATGTGTACATCATGTGTAACCCAAATAAACACAAAGCAATATAACTATAGAGCCATTAACTAGGAACCAATGTGTAATTGGTATTCCATAACTCATTCCTAGCCTGGCACTGCTTTATAGTTGACCATTGTACTCTCAATCCATTACCATTGTATCCCATATCACCAAACCCTCGTGCTTGTTGTCGGGTTAGACCAGTCAGTAAACCTGTCCAGCACATCTATAAGGCATCTAGTTCGTAGCTGCATACGGTTTAATGAGACCAAACGTATTTTCCCGTCAAAACCGAACATTTTTTCCGCCAAAACCGAAAAAAAAAATTTCCCACTAAAACCCAAAAACGTATTTTCCCGCCAAAACCAAAAAACGTATTTTCCTACCAAAATCGGAAAAATGCATTTTTTCGCCGAAACCGGAAAAACAGTTTTCCCGCCGAAACCGGAAAACACACATTTTTCCGCCGAAACCGAAAAAACGTATTTCCCGCCGAAACCGGAAAAAACGTATATTCCCGCCGAAACCGGAAAAACACATTTTTTTGCCGAAACCGGAAAAACGCATTTTTCGCCGAAACCGGAAAAACGCATTTCCCGCCAAAACCGGAAAAAACACATTTTCCCGCTAAAACCAAAAAACGTATTTTTCCGCCAAAACCAAAAAAACGTATTTTCGCGCAAGAACCAGAAAAAACTCATTTTCCCGTCAAAAACCGCAAAAAATATTTTTCGTCAAAAACGCAAAAAATGCATTTTCCCGTCAAAAACGCAAAAATGCACTTTTCCCGCCAAAATTACGAAAAAAAACTTTTCCCGTCAAACCCGCAAAACACACTTTTTCGTCAAAAACACATTTTCCGCCAAAACCGCAAAACGTACTTTTACCGCCAAACCGCAAAAACGTATTTTCCGCCAAACCCGTAAAAATGTTATTTTTCCGTCGAAACATAAAAAAAAATATTTTAGTCATTTTATTAACAAGTCCACCTGGATGCAGATGCAAGTTAAAAAAACGAACATAGCTGCATTCAGATGATTCATCTGGATGTATGAACAAAATGAAAAAACGAACAACACTCAAATAAAGCATCTGGATAAGACATTTAGATGGACCATCTAGATGCATCTTCCAGATTCCAGATGTACAAACGAACAGGGCCATTATAAATAGATCTTACCAACAACACCAATCCTCAATAAAAAAAAACAGGAATTCACGAAACCTCAACAATAAAACAAGATAAAATGCTCATGGAGCTTATTAGAACAATTAAAATACTGAAACCATAAACCAAAAGCTGCTCGCATAACTTCTCAACTGGACTGACTTGATCCATAAACACTATTAAGGTTTTGGTAGACCAGGTTTTGGGTTTGATATACCCTTATCCTCCACCTGTTTAGAGTTGTCTCCTTGGAGGGTGCCTGTTTTGGCAACATTACGCTTGCGTGGAGAAATCAGCGCCTGATACATTCTCATCTTAGTTGATCCTCCTGTGATAGTGGATGGTTTAAACAACCACTTTCGGGCCCCTGCTTCATCACCGTATCACCAGCAACCAGAGTCTTTGCCTCTGCATCGTCACTTTGTTTTTCCTCGACATTAACAACCCCATCTTCCTGAAACTTAACATCATCCTCAATCTCCTAATCAGAGAGACTATGAAATTCATCCTCAACATTCTCATTATTCCCATTCGTTAACAAGCTATTATGAAACTCATCCAAGTCCATCCCATCAACACCTAACAAATTATCACGCTCCTATAGAGTATCTTTGACCAAATCTAAGCCATTTTCCTCACCTAAAGTTTTCCGTATTACCTTTGTTGGTGCAGCATGAGTTTTGATCAGTTCAGCTTGAAACTCTAAGATGCCTGGGTCAACTCCTTCTCTTCCTACTGGGTGTTCCTCACCTCCTGGTTCAGATTATTTCCCTCGTCGCGTACTTCCTCTCTTACATCATTTTATGGGCTTCGTTCTCTTCTTATACCACGATTGTACCTGACATGATCGTCTTGAGAATGAACTCTTAACGGCTCCCAGCTGTGTTCCTATGACGAGAACCTTCTTCATCTCCACGGTTGTTACATTGATTAATGTGGGGTCTTTTGTTCTTTCTTTCTGCCACGTTTACCCACTTGGAATCAGGTTCCTCAATCATCTTGCCCTTACCCTTCCCGCGTTTTTATTTTTCCCTGTTCTGCTGACCCACATTGCCATTAATAATAACTCAAAGGAGTCTTTTATTTCCATTGAAGGAAAACAGAATTTTTACTTTGGAAAGTGCTCTTCACGGGCTTCTACGCATGCATCAAGACTAAATCACGATCACGTGTCGATGGACGTCGTGATCGTGGGAAATCAAGATCTCATTGGAGATTTTGATTTGGAGCCACCGTTTCCTATAAATCTCCAGATCGCCACATGATGACTCGGGAGCAGAGCGGTATATGATCAGATTTTGATTTGGAGAGGATATGATGATCAGATATGGAAACGTTGTGGAGAAGATATCGAGATTGCTTGAAGTGAAGAGTGAGATGGTCACTACCAGACGACAATGATTGCTGTGGAAAAGATATTTTTTTTTCAAATATAGACCTTAAAATAAAAGAAAAATTATCAAAATAGAATTAAAATTGGGTTAATTTGCCAAATAGCTAAATTTGGAGGCAAAATGAAGAATATAGCTATGATTTTGACATTATTAAGTCACTAACAATTTTTTCCAAGTTTCATCCGGTTTTATCCTTTTTCATAACAAGTTGCAGGTGAAAGAAGAAATAAGTGGTGACGTTGATGGTGAAAAATATGTGGACCTAAAATATCAAGACTGTAATTGGTAAGAAAATCAACAGTGCTTAGAAAATGGATGGTGGGTGGTTACCGCAATGGCAATGGATGGAAGATGTGGTGGTGATGGTTACAACGACGATGTGAAAACTACGGTGGTAGTGGCTATGGAGAATGAAGCGGTCGTGGATACATGAAAAAAGATGATCTTTCATGATAAGGATTACTGTGGTTGTGGTGGTGCTTCTGGTAATCACCGACATAATTAATGTGGTTGAAGAAAGAGATATTATAAATAGAATGGAACATATCAAATAGTCTAGTACACATTGTTCAAATTTTGAAATGTATATGATTGCAATGAAAGAAGTAATGCTTACCCCAACATTAACTCAAACCTTCCATAAACTAAACCCAAAACACTAATCACTAAAACCTAAAAGGAAATATAAACCCTAACCCAAATATCAAAATATGCACATAGTACATAATATGAAGTAGTATCAAAATAGAATAGTAACAAACAAAATAGCATAGTTCATATTGTTCAAATTTTAAAATGTCTATGATTACATGGAAAAAAATAATGTTTATCCCAATGTCAACCCAAACCTCTCATAAACTAAACCTAAAACACTAATCATTAAACCCTAAAAAAAATATAAACCCTAACCCAAATAGCATAGTACATATTAACGTCAACCCAAACTTTTCATATAAACTAAATCCAAAACACTAATCACTAAACCATAAAAGGAAATATAAACTCTAACCAAAATATCAAAATATGCACATAGTACATAATATGAAACATTATCATATAGAATAGTAACAAACAAAATAGCATATTACATATTTTTCAAATTTTGAAATGTTTATGATTGCAGGAATGAGGTAATGCTTACCCCAACGTCAATCTAAACCTTACATAAACTAAACCCAAAACACCAATCACCAAACCCCAAAAGAAAATATAAACCCTAACCCAAATATCAAAACATGCATGTACTACATAATATGAAGCATATTAAATAAAATAGTAACAAACGAAATGACATAGTACATATTGTCAAAATAGCATAGTACAATCAAAAACTTAGGATTCAAATAAGGGCGCCTCGACCGTAACGCCGTCGTGATCTGTAGATTTCATGGCTATGGTGATGGTGGTTCAGTGATGAATGTGAATATGAATGAGGTGAGAATAATTATGAAAAAGGAATACTGATTATAGAAAAAAAAATCTTTAAAGAGACGATAAACACAAAACACAATGGAGAATTAGTGATGATCGTATTGTAATGGCGTCGGAGGACAAAGTGGTGGAGATGAAAGCAGATTGATGGTAATTGTTAATCGAAGATGAAGAAGAAGAAGAAGAAGAGATATTTTTATCTTTCATTAACCGGTTGTTAAGGGTATTATAGTATATATTACATAAATAATGGAGGTACTTTTTTTTTGGCTAGATATTTAATTATGTTTTGTTTTGTAGCTATGCAGCCCAATTTCCCTTAAAAATTTTATCAAAAGAAGCAAATATATTAAATATCCCTATAGTTAATTAATCTAAACCCATTAGGGTTTAGAGTTAAGTAGTGGAATTTAGGGTTTGGTCTAGAGTTTAGGGTTTAGGGTTGAGAAGTGGGATTTGGAGAGTAAAATTTCAAATTAGTAAAAAAGTTAAAAAATTTCAAAATAAAATAAGCTATTTTGAATTTTAGTTTTTGAAGTTTTTTTTTGTAACAAAAACTTAAAAAGATTTATTTGAGAAAATTACCCTATATTCAAGTTTTTATGAAGGTTAAAAAATGATTAAATGCATAAAATAATTTATCATGCTGCTTTTTAAATTTATAATACTAGGTCCCTACGTACGGTTAAAGAATTTCTTTTTTTAAAATATGTATTTTTTTTTGTTAAAATATATAAACAGTTACATAAATTGTTTTTCCATTATTGTTGAATGACAAAAAATACATAAGAGTGTTAATTTGAATTTGCAAAGCCATATATTATAGAAAATATATCTAGAAAATTACAAAACTTAAGTCAACAATAAGCTATATATATCTCTATTAAGGTTCTGAATGGTGAAAACATTTCAAACAGGACAGATCAAGCGGATCATGCAGATCAAGGAGAACAAATGCAGATCAAGTGGATCATACAGAAGATATGAAGATCAAGCAGATTATGCAGACAGATTAAACATATCATGTAGGAGAAATGCATATCAACGGGAAAGATACATTTTTGAATATTAAAAACGATTCAAATAAATAGATTATATTTAAATAATAAAAAAGTATTAAAATCCAAAACACAAAAGATATAAAGACAATACATGTATATAATACAAATTTTTATTTTTATCATATTATGTGTTTACATACACAATTATTTATAAGAAAAGTTCAAGTTTAATTTTAAATTATTTAGAAAAAATTTAAAAGTTATTTATTCTTTCATAATTATTATTATATAAAGGGAAATTGCCACAAATAACACATTCATAGTATCACTTTTCATCTTTACACTAACCACTTTTATCCTCACTTTTAATGAATGGTAAAAGACAATTATACCTTTAGGGTTAACTAATCTAGACTTAGGGTTTAGAGTTGAGGGGTGGGGTAGGGTTTTGGAATGTGAAATTTAGGATTCTAATAAATATATAAATAAATATTTAAAAAATATATAAAAAAATTGTTAAAAATAGTTTCAAACATAATTTTCGTTTCGCAAAAAGAAATTTGAAAAAAAAAATAAAAATTTCAAAAAAAAAATTTATAAAAAAGTTTGAATTTGAAAAATTATAATTCGAAAACATAAAACAAAATTTTACTTTTTTAATTTTTAATTTTTAATTTTTTAATTTTTTTATTTAAATAATGATTTATTATATATATAATAACAAGGCATAAGAGTCTTTGCCACTTAATGAAGAATGTATTTTTGAAAATGTCTCTTTAGTGGTTCTAAAAATGAAAAGTGGTACCATGAAAGTGGTAAACATGTGATTTGCTCTTTTATTATATACTATTACGGTAACATTAATATAAAGAGTATTAAGCTTTGGTGTTATGGATGATTTACCTCTTTACCTTTGATGTTATCTCAAGTTTGAGCGATGCTTCATCAAGTCTTGAGATGGTGAGCGGAGTTGCAGGTTTTGTTATCTTTTTTACATTTGATCTCTCCATCTATTATAGCAAATATGTATAGAATATTTTAAAACCTAATTGGCAAAAAACATTCAGAAAAATTGATATCTATAAATTAATAAGCCATACATTACGTAGTTGTGCTTATGGGTTGCACATGGTGATGCAGCAGCATCCTAGAACTTAAGGGCAACTTTCCTGTTTTAGTATTTCCTTTTTACTTATGGCTTTGTGTTGCCTTTTTACTATTAGGTTAAGGATTTTAATGACGGTTTAAGAGTTCTATATAAAGAACTTTCTTATGGCTTTTGTAAGATACACTTTTGATAATAATAAACTAGCTTTGAGCTTTATACCTTGATAGAGATTTGATTCAATTCATCTTGTTCGAGAAGCCTTGAAAGAGAGATTAGATAAATTCATCTTCTTCAAGAAGCAGGTCTCTAGTGATTTCAAATCGAAATCCCTAGATTGAGCTGATATCATCAGTTCTTACCCGCCATCACATGGGCAGTAAATCTTAACGTAAACGTTATATTATTATTGCACGACAATGAAACACTTACTTCTTCTTTTTGATAAGGTGATGTAGCTCCTTAGTCCAACCACAAATGAAAGTATAGAGGAAAAAAAATTTGAAGGTAAGATGTATTAAATTTTGTTTGTCATAGAGAAGAAAGTAGAGATGATTTGCAAGTTATATAGGAGATGAAGAAACAATTTCTGAATATTTGAGTTAACGGGGTTAAAACTTTTGAGAAAAATTAGGAATATAGGAAATTGTTGATTTAGATTGCATAAGAAATAGGAGATGTAAAGAGAAATTCTAGATTGCATAAGAAATAGGAGATGTAAAGAGAAATTCAATTTTTTTTTAATTGTTCTTAAAAAAAATTTCCACATGACGGTTTCTGATTTGCCAGACAACTTGCAGTTTAGTATATAGGAGATGTACTGATAAGTATTCGTAAGATAATTATATCCGTGTGCGCGAGAAAAAACACCTAGTATCAAATAATTATAACCTGTAATAATCAAGATTGCTGTTAGTGGATTTAGCACTTAGCAGAATAACGGTATAACATGAATAAATAGTATTAACAATGTTGGATTCGGTAGTGGCGCACTACATGATTCCTGCGCCGATCGCGAGATTAGTGTTCCAACGGTAACTTTTCATACATGAAGTCAATTTATGTTATCCAACCACTAGAAGACACGTCCACAATATGACCCAGCGGTCGTCTTTTTTTTTCTTGTCCTTCGCCTAAACTATAAGAAGAATGACTCAACCCAATGTATCCAAGAAAAGCAAGAAAGATCAGAAACAAACAAAAGCTAAGAAAGTAAACAAAAATGTGTGAAGCAAATAAGTCTAGAAGAAGAGAAGGAGAACTGTCCTCTTATAACAACAAAAAAATTGAATACTTGCAACCTGTAATGTGTCAAGAGCTACTCTGCAAGTTTCCAGACAACTCTGCATTCGGATTCGACTACACGCAGAGCTCTCTCTGGTCTCCTTTCTTGCCTCGAAACTACGCAAGCCCTTCCGATCTGAACTCAGACAGTTGCGTTTGTCGTAACCTTGAACTCGGAGAGTTTCAAGAAGGCAAGAAGATGATCAAGATTTCAATGAACAAGAAAATGAAGAAGAGTAAGTTAGTGAAACTAGACATGTCTTTGATAAAGAATGAAGATTCTCCTAATAGCGGCTTTTTCCTTTTCATACTAAGGTAAATACATTGATGATGATCTTCTTTTTCTCTGTTATTTTTGTTCTCAGTGTGATTTATATTCTATAATATATGTGAAGATTGTAGGGATGGGATGGTGTGTTAAAGGCAGCTTCAAAACACTTCAAGAAGTCAAAAAAGAGAGAGAGATCCAATCGCTGATGTCAAGCTTCTCAACTTCTGCAATGCTGCTGAAATTATATATATCCCACTTCAATTTTAATTTTATGTCTCTGGTCTTGTTTATATTTATGTAACAATACTACGAGATCATCTACAAGAAAACATGAACGTAACGACGATCATTTTCGTGGTTATTTCGTCGTAACTAACCCTTTACGAGAAAATAACCACGAAAGTCAATTCGTCGTGAGACGTTTGTCGTAAGGCGCATTTCCTCGCTAATTCGTCGTAAGGTTACGAGAAAAACTTTCGTCGTAAAGAAGAGTTGAATATTTCGTCGTAAAGACACGTAAGCGTTTCCTTGTAAAGTCCACGTTTCGTCGTAAAAGACTTGTAACATGTTCCTCGTAAAGTCCACGCTCCATTTCATCGTGAAAGACACATACATTTTACGACGAATCTGCATGTCTTTCGAAATAAATATCAAGTAAAACTTAACGAGGAATCTGCAAGTCTTCCTCGTTAAAGCGACTTAAATTTATCCACGAATTTACTTTGATTCTTATTTTTTCTACATTAAAAATTATAATCAAATGAATAAATAAAATTATTTAAAATATATTAAAATTTTAAATAATAAAACAAAAACGAAAATATTTTATATAAATATTTAAGTTTTATAATACAATAAAAAGAAAAGAAAAAAGTAGCTAGGGGTTATTCTGGAACTCATGGAAGAAGTCTTGACTCCTTCTATCGATCTCTTCCTCCTCCTCCTGTGCGCGGGCGGCGTGGCTGTGGAATGCTAAATTGTACCCGTCTCGTGTGCAACATGCTCTCCAATTGCGGATTCCAGCTGCTAAAACGTCCAGAAAACCCTCGAGTGAACCCAAATGAGCTTGCGTCATGCTCAAATCAGAACGCGTCGCGTTCAACTCTGAACGCAGCAGAGTGATATCACTCAAATTATCCTAAGGAGTGATTTACTCTACCAAGTAAGAGGTAGAGTTGTAGCACTTAGGGATTGAATTCAAAGGGAGCTAAGGCACACAATATATCTATATAGTTATGTAGTTAAGTTAGAAAAATAGGTTTAAAGCAGTAAATAGCACGGGTGAACAAGTAATTGTTCGATTGATTGATTGTGGTTTTTAAAACATATATGGAAAACGTTAGATTTAGGGTTTCTATTCAGACAATCAGAATTATAGAGATATAAATACTAAGTATATAATGGATATTCTAGAACTCAAACAATAAAAATAGTCGATCAACTTTCGTATTTTTAGACTATCTATCGCCGGATCTAGGACCTCAGCTGTCGCTTGTCGGTCCTGAGAAAGTGTCGATCGATTCCAACAACAAGGTTTCGATCGATACACCTTTCAGCCCGTCGATCGATACAGCTAATGAGTTGTCGATCGATGAACCTTCCTGGGAGCGTTAACGCACGGGTTTCACGAGTTTAGTAGGCTTAACTAAATCAGCTTCCGCCTATTTCTAGCAATCCTATCACAATCTATACTAATTCAGACAGAGAACCAAGCTTCCGCTTGCACCCTAATATCTATAGGCAAGGTCCTAGTTAGTTATTCTAGAACACATGCATTAAGAACAGTTTAATTGATTTATATCCTAACACTTAGAAATTCTATATTTTTGGCCAATCCCTCATGAATATTTGAACCCTAAATCTAATAGAGAGAACTACTCAGACATAGCTAAGTAATTCATAACAATAAGATATGAAAATTGCATAAATAGAATAGAGTAGAAAACCTGGAGTTCCAATCATAAATATCTGAAGGAGTTTTTGGATCTTCTCTCCAAATCTAAGACTCTAAGTATTTTTAAGAAAGCGTGTGTTGCCTAGAACAATGGCAGAGCACATAAATATTAGGTTAAAACTCGTCAGGGGTAATCTGGTAATTCTTGTGGGGCTTGGGTTTCAAGCCAGCTGGAACCCAATCTGGCTTCCGCGCGCTTCGCTGTTGATCGACAACACAGAGTGTGTGTCGATCGATACACAGAGTGTGTGTCGATCGATTATTGCCTTCGCCCATCGATCGATAGTCTGGTAGATGGTCAGCTACGGGTCTTTATCATTTTATCTCCAAAATGCACCAAAATCACCACTTTCCTCCAAATCACTCCAAACCTGACAACATACTAAAAAGACTCCAAAACAACTATAATGTATTTAAAAAAACTTATATACCATGGACTAAAATGGATAAAATCCATGGTATATCACTGAGGAGTCTCATCTCCCCGTCTCTGACCATAAGACGATGTCGCTCTTGGGACATTGTTAATGGAACCGATCCCCAACGTATGTCCCTTTTTCTTAGGGATGACCTTTTTAAAAAAAAAAATAATGTTAGTTAATGATAAAAAGTTATGTTAAATGAATAATAATAATTATGATTATAATAAAAAATTTACCTTCTCGTAAATCTTATCTACTTCAGGTGTGGACAATGTGACGGGTATTCCATCGGGGGACTGCTGGGTCAGCTGGGTTTGGCGCTCTTCAATCCGAGAAACCACGTCGTTGTAGATCTGCTCAGACCTGAGATCTACAAATTTCCCAGCCTTGCTCTTGTGGGTCCTCTCGTAAAGGTTCTTAAGAGATGGTAGAAATCCCCTCTCTTTGGCCTAAAAATATTTAGGAAAGTTATAATATATTAAAAAATAATAATAATTAAAATATTTACCATCTCTAGACGGATACCGGCATGGGGTTTTTGACCCGTAGAGTGAATCATCGGCAAGTTGACATGCTCATCTTTCGTTAGACAGGAAGCAGAGCAACTGTTGGAGGCTCTAATCAATGATGGCATGTTCCAATAACGGATGAGGCCATCCCACACATCCTGAGTGATCTCAGCGGGTTTCCCGTGCTCATAACCCTTCACTATCCAATCATCCTTCTAGTTTGAGACTGTACCCAACAATCGAGCTTTCTCCTTCGAGATAAACGCTTTCTTCGCCTTTGAGATAAACGCTTTCTTCACCTTCTCGTTCACCCCTATGGACCAATGCAATTTTGCTGTAACAGGAAAATATTAGGTTAATTATTAGTTCAAAAATAACAAAAAGTCTTAATAATAAAAAATATAAGTATATTAATTAGTGTAACTTACAACGAACATTTGAACCACGTCTTTCTGATGTAGTCCGGCGTTATTTTCCAGTTTGGATGTGGCTCGGAGAAGTAGCCTTTGATCGCCTCGGTTACGGTCCGAGCGACACAACCGTCAACCCCAAACCTGAAAAAAACAAATTATAAGTATAAATTATTTAATGTTGTTATAAAAAAAACTTTTAAAAATGTAACATACCAGAAAGTATTTTCAGGTCGGTCGGGGCCTAAGACTGGTAAACCTTCTCTGTCTGGCTGAGCGAGAAGGTCCTCGACGGTGTAAATAGTGTAAGGCGCACTCGGCGGCACCAACAAATCGGGATGAATCCCGGCTGCAGGAGCAGGAGGCACCTCCTCTGGAACATGATCATGATGCACATGTGGTGAAGCAAACGGAGGAACCAGTGGTACAACAAAAGGAGGCGACTGGGAGACTCTCTGAGAGGACTGAGAGTCGGGGACAGTATCCGGAAGAACCGGGAGCTGAAGAAGATGATACGCATGTACGACAACCATGCACACCAAACATGTCTCTGTAATGAGCTGTAAGCTTGTTCTTTCTAACCATCTGAAAAAAAAAATTAATTATATTATTAACCATCTGAAAATAAAAAAAAATATATTACTAAATTTTAAAATCATCATCCTATATTATCAACAAATTCCATTTATTTATCTAAAAATTGCCTACACTAACCCTAATCACTCTAAACTAAGCATCACTCTAAACTAACCACCTAAGCTAATCTAGAGAGGAAGTAGAGAGGAGTACCTTGAGAATGAGAGAAGTAGCTACAAAATGAGAAATGAGATGGCTCGGGTATATATAGGGATTTTGGTTTCCTCGTAAAATCCTCACTAATTTACGAGGAATTAACAAGGCCCGTGTTTTCATTTTTACTTTTCGTCGTAAATATCTCGTGAAATTATGAGGAATTAACCAGGCCCGTGTTTTTTTTTTACGAGGAATTAATTAGGCCCGCATTTTTAACCACGACTACTTTACGAAGAAATGGCTTACGTGGAAAAAACGAGGTCCGCATTTTCTTTTACGAGTACTTCACGACGAACCTTAAAACCGTATTTCTCTTTTACGAGGAATTAACGAGAATTTATTCTAAATCTCCTAAAACCCAAAACCCGAAACCCCAAGTTCCTTAACTTATAAACTCAATCTCTACTTACTAAACCCTCAATCCACAAATCCCTAAACTGATTTTTCCTAACCCAAAATCAATTTATTAATTTTATTTCATAATTAAACAAACTAAACACATGCATTAAATCTGAAAGTCAATCTTATTAAAAAAAATACATCAACATTCGGATACATCATTGACATTCTCGTTGTCACTAGAAACATCATCATTTTCATTAAACTCGTCTTCAACAGCTTCGTCCATGGTATCTTCGGGAAGATCTTCGTATTCACGATTATGTGGATCAATGAGAAGTAATGTCATCAATTTGTTGTTCAGGTTCCTTGACTTCATTGATGTGCTCTTCTTGTAAAGGTGGTTCTTCTCCACCGATTATTCATCCACAAGGTGTAACTTTGATAACAGCTAACCAATTTATTCCCGACTCTTTAATCCGAGGGTATGAATGAAGCTAACTTGGTCTGCTTGCAAAGCTAATATGAAAGGCTTGAATTTGTTGTAGCTTCGTCCAGCATTGACATCAACTACACCGAATTTGTTAAACCGAACACCTCTGTTAACGACGAGATCGAACCAGTCACATTTGAAGAGGACGCATTTCAGCCTCAATAACCCTGGAAATTTCACTTCAATAATCTCCTGCAAGATCCCGTAGAAATCTGTTTTGCCTTTCCCACATATTCCATAATTACTTGTCACCCGCCGTCTACCATATTCATATGTATGAAAGTAAAGCCTTGTGTGAAATACATCGGTGATGTGGTAATCTTTGCAAGTGGACCTTGAACTAATTCGTGAAACCATGTGGGGTAATTTTGATCGTCATAATCAACCTGCAAAATTAAAGAGAACGTTGAAATTAATCATACTAACGGCGAATAGAGATGTATGCCATAAAATTTTGAATTAATACCGACTCCTCAACCACTTAATAAAGTGTTGATCTTTCCTTCTGTCTACCTCACTTGTGGATATATCTGGGATTGTTTCTTCGACTTGAATAACAAATAGGCTGTAAAATCATCTCCCCAGTAGATCATACAATTGTCAATGCAAACGTCTATCATCTTCGAAAGCAACCCAAGATTATAAACCAGTTTCTGAATCTCATAAAAAGAATCAGCATACACATTGTCTTCCAGCAAATACTCTTTAAAAAAGTCTGCCCATGCATTCATGCAACTTTCAGGTAGATTGTGCTCAGTTTTAATATTCATCATTCTAGCAGCCAACAACAATTTAGAGAGACCTTCTCTACAACCACTATAAATTGGCTGATTCGCAACATCTAACATTTCATAAAACTTTTTTGCATCTATGTTAGGTTCTTCAACTTCATAATGAGCTACAAATGCATCAGCTACCATATCATGAACCCTATCATAATCGACCATCTGCTCCTTCTGATGGTAACTATTTTCATTATGCAAATGATCAACCGGTTCATCCTGAAAATTGCTATTACTACTACTATCTTCATTCCCACAATTATAATCTTCTCCATGTTAAAACCAAATATAGTAATGTGGCGTGATTAAATGCTTCCATGCATTTTCACAAGGTGCCAATTTTGAATTGTTGCATTTCAGACAAGGATAGAACATCTTACCGCTTTCATGCGCGAACGGTGTAGAATCCGCTTGATGCATACATGTCTCCAGCCCGTCAAAAAATTATTTGTCACTCTTCCGTTAGCATCTCTGTGCGTATACATCCACATCCGCAACTTGAGAATATTCCATCACCGGACATCTTTTTTCTTTCTCGTTTTCAGTTTTTTTTTTCCTTTTTGGTGTGTTTCAAATGAAACACAAACGACATATTTATAGGAAATTTTTTAAATTGGTAGGTGAAATTGTACTAGGAATTTACAAAGAAACACAGTTGGTTACCTGAAACCAAAAATACATTTACAACTAAAAAATTGGTGTACTCGATATTTCGTCGCTACAAATACGTAAGATATTTCGTCGTAAAGTACACCCTAAATTTAAGTCTTCTTTACCACGTTAAATTGCTTTGTTTTTACGACAAAAATCTTATTGTTGTTACTTTACGATGAACTTACGTTGAGATTCACTTTCCTCGTAAACTAGACTTAAATTTACGAGGTCTCATTTTTCCTTTATTTTTCGTAGTTAGGATTGTGTTTTCTTGTAGTGCATTGACGGATAGATATGTTGATTTCATTTTGTTTATTTTATTCGCTTATATATTTTTAAATGTAAGGTCTCCACCATGTTATCATTTTGAGTGTTTTGATCATATATTCTATATCAGTGACAGCTTTAACTTCTGCTGCATGGGAGTCTTAGAAAGTAACAACAAGTTGAACATAATACAAGCAATACTAATGCCATAGATGTGGAAATTCTTGAATCATTAGCCAAGATCTCTCATTTCTTTACTATCTTATTCTTTTTGTTGCTCTCATTTAAGGAACCTTCATGATCATTATGATAGTTTTCATCTCCTTTTGCAAACCCAGCGTCATCAAAAATCTGTTCCTCCTTGGCATTTGACAGGCCGTTCAAGCGCCGGTTCTCTTCTGACTCTTGCCTCAATAGCTTTTGCTGGATCCCATCTCTGATGGCTGTTCCCTGAAAAACATTCAACCAGAGACATCAGTTGACATATATGGAAACACTTTGAAATCTCCAAAGCTGAGAGAAACAAATCCATTCTGATGCTTTGGCTTACCATTTTATGACAACCTTCCTCAAACATTTCAAGAAATCCAACAACCCAACGATCAGCGTTTTCAACCCATTCGTCATGGTGAGACCCAGCAGTTTTTGCTACGGTTTGTATCTGCCCAAGAAAAATAAAAGATCCAGGATTCAGTAGCCATATAAGTGGTCACCAATAATATAACCTCTAGATGTAAGAATCAAAATGGAGGGATGACGCCCTCTGAAGATCATTCAACTACAAGTTCTCTGGATTCACTAAAGGAAGCATGATCATTAAAGAATAAAGATTCACCAACTCCAACCTTCTCTTGCTGTTCTTTCACTTTCTCTTGTAGTTTCTTCAGTTTAACGTTCACTCTAAGCCTCTTTTCCTGTTTGTAGCAAACAAAGTCCATAAGATTGTTAGTGCATCATGTTGGATATACAATTAAAACATAAGGAAAATTAAAAGAGAAAAATGGAGAGCTTGCCTTAACGAAGCTGACACCGAGTTCTTCTCTTGAATATCCTCGGTCCAAATTACGCAACACATACTGGTTGTAATCTTTAACTATTCTCATGATTATGTCTGATGTCGATATCCCCTCTGTTCGTTTCGTTTCTTTAAACTTCCCGATCGACTTCACCTGCAAGAAACCAAAGCCCAAAACCGCTAAGAAACACCATGAGTCAGAAGAGATAACCAAAGGAAGAAACTTACAAACTCATAAACATCGTTTCCAGCTCCACTAGCATCCGCATAGCTTGCACAACAAGAAACCAACAACAAATACAGTTAAAAGCTAAGACAAAACACAAAGTATTAACCTTTTTGCAATTGTTATTTGTGGAATCTTACGGAAGAGCATCGTGAGCTACGTAGTCGATCTTATGCTTATCGAGAAACTCTATGGTGAGAACCCATGGTGCATCTGGAATCACTTCATCGACCCACCTTGTTGACAACAACAACACCATATGAATATTACCAACACACAATATATAAGCAACATATATAATCTATAGGGTTAACATTACTTGCAATGTCGGAGAGATTCATAACGCTCGGACTCCGTCATGACGGTCTTGCCTTTGAACTTGTTGGTAATCTTGTCGTTACAACATCCTACCAGCAGATATGTGTTCGGAAACCTAATTTGTTTTGCTTATATGATTTAAGTTATATTTGATCAAATTATCGATGGAAAAAAACCATAAACATTAGGGAGGGATTGAATGAAAGGTGGTACATACGATTTTTTGGCCTGTTCGATGGCGCGAGCATGACCGAAGTGGAACAAATCGAAGATGCCATCAGCGTAGACTCTAACAGGCTGATCTGAAGCTGTTTCTGAAACTTTGTCGTCACCGTTAATGGCCATTGAATTTTTTGTCGGAATTCTCTCTTTTTTCTTTTTGGATTGGCTTCTTCTTCTTTAAATGTGTGTTTATTCCTATTTTTCTTAGTGGCTTTCCCTCCAATCGCGCAATTTTCTAAATTGGCTTCTTCTTTTTTTCTCCGTTTATATATTCTATGACTTTTCAATTTTGCATTTGTTTTGAATTTGCATTAAAATAAATAATAACGTGGGAGATCCATTGATTATAAAATTTAATTAGCGACTCATTAATAGTTTTAGCACAAAAAAAAGGAGATTTGGAACTTGCTGCTCATCATGAAGCGCATTTTCCAAACTTGCATATAATATGCACTTTGGAATGAAAGAAATGCCAGGCTCCACAGCACAGCTAGTTGATCTTATGCAACTTTCCCAATGAATCTCACTCTGATTTTTGATAGATAGAATTAGGGTTGATGGTAGATGTTTGATTTAAATGGTTTGACGGTTTGTTTGAAGGGTAAGGTGTCGTCAAGCTAACTAGCTATAATTCCTCTCACTTGGATAAATGGATTGATTGGTCACACTAAACTTACGTAATTGCCTTAGATTCACCTCTCTCGTTCTGGATATGACACACCAGTCAATTTGAAACTTTGTTGATTATTTTAGATTCACACATCTCTGTAATCAAGTTGTTCATAAAACAAATGAATCACAAAATTTGAAAGGAAAGAAGTTTTGATAAATATGATGATTGAAGTTTCTGAAACAAATTTGAAAATACTAAATAGAAAAAACAAACTTGCTGTATGAACATCATAAAAAATGTAAAATAGACAAAGTGATAAACAGTTAGGTGGTGGTTGAAGTAGTTGAGAAAGTGGAGTAAATGAAGGTGGTTTAAGTGATTGTGGTTTGGCCAAATATTTCTTATTCACTTTCTAGATTTTGAATAAGACCAACAATCTTCTCAATTAGCTTTTTGGACTTAGATTTTGTAATAGGCCCATCAGAGATTGCAAATGAGTCTTCTTTATGAACACTGAAATAATGCATCCACTCAGGTTCATCCACAGAGTTGCATACACGAGGTTGCATCCACTAAGGTTCATCCATAGAGTTGTATCAACGGGGTTGCATCCAAAACCAGTAGCCTTACTCTCGGTTCAAAACTTTGTGAATGAGCATGTAGCCTTTGTGAATGAGCATGTAGCCTTTTTCTCGGTCCAGAACTTCGTGAATGAGCCCAATAAGATTCAGAATAAATCTCATCGTCCAAACAACATCTCTTCTCCCCTCTGATCCAAACCAAGAGATCATCACTAGTACAAAAAACATCATACCCACGGTACTTTTTCGTAGCTATAGTCCAAATTTCGTAGCTATATGAGTTTTTGCTACGGAAATGCTACGAAAAAAATGTGGGTATACGATCGTAGCAAAAATAAATCGTAGCAAAAATCGAAGCAAAAAGCTACAATCTTGACACGATGGATTCGTAGCAAATAAGCTACATTTTGCCACGAAATATTTTGTAGTTGGTTTTGCTACGAATGAAACTGTTGCTTATTCCGTGGCTTTTAAAAATATTATTAAAAAAAAAATAAATCAAAATTTAAAACAAAATAAATGAATAATTTTCGTAAAAAATAAATACAATCTATCTTATTAAAACTCAAGTACAAAATAGGATTGTTTGGAAACTTAAATAGCAGTCTTAATGAAATGTGTTTGGAAACATGTATAATTAGATTCATTTTAGTAATTTCAAAAACATAACCCTTTTACCATAAATTATAAATCACGTGGCCCATTTACAAAATCTTAAACGTAAGCCCACTTTTCATGTTTTTTAAAATGAAACATGTGATCATCTTTTGAAAATATCTTGCTTAACCACCAAATCATTTCGTTACCATAAATTTGGGACCGAAAATATATTATTCCGTCTAACAGATCGAATATTACCTTTCTGTTTCATTCATTCTTTCTCTCCACGTAAACACTAAAACCAAATAAATACACCTTCCTTAACGATTTATGTGCAATATATTTTTAATATATCAATGAGATTTCAGCAAGAAATCCTAAAAATACACAACCAGCTAAATATTCTGCACTAATTTGTTACCATGTTTTGCGTAAACAAGTTTAATAGTATCTAATATTGAATAAGATATAGTGTTATATATACGCGCCCGCGCGGGTATTATTGTTGACACCTATTTTGAAAAATAGAATTGTACCTCCGTGCGGGTGTATACAGATACATGATCCATCCTATTACAAGGATAGTAGTATTAAGAAAAAAAATAATAGGCTTATGTTATTAAGAAAAATTGAAAATCCATCATATTATAAGAAACTATCTATCTGGGTCAGTTTTAAAATATACGAAAATAGATCAATCTAATTGCCTAAAACTTTTTTTTTCTAAACTAACCATAAAACAAAATTTAAATTTTATACACATATTTCAAATCAAAATAATAATTTAAAGTTGATTTATATCAAAATTGATTAAAAATAATACATATATTCAAAAATGGATTTTTACTAAACTATTTTTCAATAACCATTATAAAAAATGTTGTCAATATATATATAAGAAAAATACAATACAAAGCCCAATTTGAAATACCAACTCAAATTATGGTTTTTATATTTCATATTAAGTTTTAAAAATATAATATATGTAATTATTTATATGATGGTACGTATAAAATACTATTAATTATATGATTACTTATATGATGGTATGTATAAAATACGATTAATTATATGATGACAATATACGATATATAATAATGACTAGGGATGGGCTTTCGGGTACCCATACGGGTTTGGTTCTGATCGGTTTGTGTTTCGGGTTTTCGGAGTCAAAGATTTCAGTCCTATTAGGATGTTTCTAAATTTTGGTTTGAGTTCGATTCAGATCTTTGGGGGTTTGGTTCGCGTGTGGATAACCCATTTAAATTATTTTTAAAGTTTTAAATCATTACTAGATTTCCACCCGCACAACCATGCGGGTATACATTTTCACATTTATATATATAGATATTTGTTTTACATAATTATTATATATTTTTAATTTTACTCACATATTTAAATGTTTGTATAATTATGCCAAATATAATAATTTTATACTTTTGATGTTGTAAATTAAAATCATCACATATATATGTTGCTTATTATATATTTGTCTTATTGAATTTGCGTTTGATTACTAAACTAAATTTTTTAATGCATGAAACAACATATATGAAAACAATTTTTTAAAAAAAATTAAAAGATATAAAAGATATTATGACTAAAGTAGTTAAAAATATTATGTATATTAGCATTAGTGATATACATTTAATATAAAATTTAAATGATGGTCTAAATAAAAATATCACTCATCAAAAAATCATGATTTTTATTTTATTAGAAAACAAATTTGAAAAAAAAATAAAAAAAATAAAATATTTATTTCTAACAAAATATATAAAAATTATTAGTAAATGTATTTGTGAAATTAATTAATTTCATTTTATTTAAATTTTCGTTTATAAACCAAAACTATATTCAATTTTAATTTCTAATTATATTTTATGATAATTTAAATTAAAACTAACTAATTTTTGAAAGTAAATTTAAAAAGATTCTAAGAAGATTTTAAAAAGATTTTGTTAGAACATTTTAAATATATTCATTTATATTTCAAATAAGAAGATAAAGATATTAAAAGATATAATAATGAACTTATGTAAAATATGATATTCTTTAGGAATTGTCCAAACTAAAAAAATCACACATGAAAAGAAGTCATGACTTCTGTTTTAATATATAAGATATATTTTAAATTTCTCAAAATCTATAAATAAAATAATATATTACCTATAAATTTGAATAACATATGTTAGAATACCTAAGCTTAACATATCAATTGGCTTGATTTAAAATTTTGGATACATAATCAATAATTATTTTAAGTATTTTTGGTGATTTGAGTATACTTTAACTATTTCAGATATTTACTTTTGACTATCTATATATATTTTCAAGTATTTAAACCAATTTAAAAGTATCATTCTTGATGTTTATATACGTTAAATCTAAAAATAATTAATATATATAAGTATATAAATCTATTTTTTAGATAAATTCGGGTACCGAATACTTCGGTTCGGATCAGATTTGGTTCTCTAAATAACAAAATTTTGAATAATTCAAATATTTAATCAATTTATGTTCGGGTTTGGTACTATATTTTTGGATCGGTATTGGTTCTGTTCCTCGGATTCATTTTGTCAAACTCTAATAATTACATGAAAAACAAATATCAACATATATTTCAAAATATGCACTCGTGCAGGCGCGCAGGTCAAAGTCTAGGATTGCCAATGTTATTATTATTATTTTTTTTTCAACCCAATGTTATTAATTATCAAATTAACTACCATTTAAAAAAATAAACTATACTTACTTTCTGTACAAATTAATATATGAGTTTTTTTATGTGGTCAAAAATATCTGCATAGATACAATATACAATACATAGATACAATTTTAAATGGCCAAATCTTTTAAACAACCATTTTTAGTTTTTATCATAAAAAGGAATTTTAAAGAAGAAAAGTACCAAAATATGTTTTACTAAAAACACAAAAGAATTTTCTACTCATCGTTTTCTATTTTTAAATAATAAATTTAAAAATTAAAATGCTTTTAAATATT
Organism: Brassica napus; assembly: GCF_020379485.1. NCBI lineage: Eukaryota > Viridiplantae > Streptophyta > Magnoliopsida > Brassicales > Brassicaceae > Brassica > Brassica napus. Next base: position 25,607 of record NW_026014872.1, read on the forward strand.
TAAAACTTTCAGTATTTATTTTCTACTCTTTAAAATTTTAAACCTCACCCTGAAAACTCCTCCCATCTATCTTATTAAAACCAAAGTTTATGATTAGATAACCTTATGGATATAAGATTAAATATAACTTTTAATAAAACTATTTTCAATCATTTCTTCTTTTGTAGACTAGATGTGGAAGAAAAACTTATATAATGGTCATTTGAGGATATATTAATACATACTTACATTTAAAAAAAAAGATATATAATTACATGACTGATCCAACACACATCTAAGAACAAAAATATATAACACAATAAAGTAACAAAATATATAGTATCAACAATAAACTAAAGTAGTACAAATAAACGAACATAATTATCGGAAAATAATATCCGCGCGGGCGCGCGGGTCAAAATCTAGTTAATATTAAAACGGGAATTGATGTACAAATTAAATCGCTTTACATTTACAAATTAAAATGGTTTAAAAAACCAAAAGAAAAATTAAACCTAATGGCCGTCCAAGGTCAGTGGATTGACCAGGCGATCATCCGGCTAGACCATCGGTTAGACCTATCGAGTCTAAGGCTATGGGCGATTGGTTATATTCCTTTCTCCCTTTGTTTTCTTGATTTATATTCTTCTTCTTCTGTACATGCGATCTAAGTAGTGGTTGGGATGGGTTAGAAGAACCAAGGCTAAGGCCGGTTCATACAATCGTAGTCCATAACCCACGGGTGGGACGTACGCATGGCCGATCGGCCAAGTGTTGATCCGGTTGGATCAGGCGGTTACTAAGTAACCGATTGTACCTTTTCCCTTAACCATTGCGACGGTTTGAGGCTTAGGCCGAATGTATCAATCGTGATCCAAGGCCAACAGGCCGGATGCACGCCAAGGTCTGATCTACCGAGACATGATCAATTGGACCGGACGGCTAAAAGACAACACGGTGGTGTTCTGTTACTAAATGGTTTCATGTGCCAAGGCTTGGGCATGAGCTTTGGTTAGTTGTGGTAAGTATTTTGATACATGACTGATATGGATAATTATTATTTTTTGTTCAAACCATAACTGATATGGATAATTAAAGAGAAGAGAAATACAAAAAAAGCTTATTAAGAGAAGAGACACAACAACAAGTGAATGAAGTGTTTCAGAGGGAAGAAGTGAATCTATAAGAAGAATAAGACAAAGTACTTGTCCAGCTTGTGTGGATTTGCTCTGCCTTTGCATCATCACCTGCCGCACCCATTGCAACGTGCAACGGGTACAAATGCTCAGGCCATGGATGCGCCATTCTAGGGTTCGGAGCTTTCTCTTCCCAATCATTCACATCTCCATATCTGGAACAAACGTAAGAAAATCAATGATTCTTGTAACATTAACCACCAATAAGAAAAGATGTTTGTTATTTGTAGCAATCGTTTCAACCTTCCTTGAAGGAGAGAGTCTCTGAGCCAAAGATCAAACTCTAAAGCCCAAGAAACCGAAGAGTCAGTAAAGACGTTATAGCCACGCTTGCTCAAGTTATGAGTAGCACTTCCAGAGCCAATGATAAGAACACCTTCCGCTTTCAGTGGAGCCAATGACTTGCCCATGTTGTAATGGTAACTCCCATTTTGAGATGATTGAACAGAGAGCTGGCAAACGGGTATATCCGCCTCTGGATACATCAACATAAGAGGAATCCAAGCTCCATGATCAAGTCCTCTGTTTGTATCTTCATCAACACGCTTCATTCCTCCTCCTACCATTAGCAGTTCTTTAACCCTCTTTCCCAGTTCAATAGCTCCTGGTGCTTCGTACTTCAGCTGCAGACCACAAATATTGAAAACTGATGCGTTTCTTTTCTTAAACGATCTGCTATATCTGGTTAGGGTTTAGGACAAGCCCTAAGATTGTGAGAGTGTCGGTGAGAAAGAGGAATAGAGAGATAGAGACCTTGTACATGGGCTCAGGGAAACCATTGAAGTCGTGGATGGTTGTATTACGGAGAACAGTGTTGACGGATGGGAACTCGGTGTCCCAGTGTGCAGAGATGACTAGAATAGATTTGGGTTTGTGTTGAAAAACTTTGTGAGACCATGATTTGAAGAAGTCTCTGGCCTCCAAGCTATCGTCTATGCTCAACCTGGGAGTTCCGTGAGATAAGAAGAATGTTTGGTTCATTTTCTCCATTGAGTCTCCCTCTCTCTCTTACTATGTGTGTGTTCTTGTCTTCTTGATGATTCTTGCCTCTTTTTCACCTGAGTATTCTCTGCCTTTCTATTATTATGTGGGGAAGAAAGATAGGGAGGGGCCACACCCACCAGACCCAACTGAGTATACTTTACACAATTACACATGTGCTTTTCTGAAGTGGCACATAAATCATCAAAAAGAAAGAGAGAGAGTGAAGAAATGTTTTCGTATGAGAACTTTTAAAGAAACCATAAAGAAAATGGCATTTACAAAGGCGCAGGACATGCAAAAGGAAATGTTGTTTCATCACCGTTGGAAGCGGAATATAATGCACTTATAGTAGCTATGAAACAATGTTGGATACGTGGCTACAGAAAGGTGATCTCTGAAGGTAATAACAAGAAAATGTTTGATAATTTACAGTCAAGAAAATTGCAATTTGGATTGTACAATTCGGTTAGAGAAGCAAGATGGTGGAGCAGAAAATTTCAGGAGGTTGAATTCCAATGGATCAAAAGAACCGGAAATGAAGTGTTGGACAAAATGGCCAAGCTGGATATACCGGAAGAGGGTTTATTTGAATTTTATTACTATGTTCCTAGACCCTTATCATCTATGTTACATAACGATTATGTAAACTCAATTTAAGATAATGCAATTGTTGAAAAAAAAATAAACAATAAAGAAAATTATCATTTTATGATTGAAATCACTTTTTAATTAAAACTTAAATATAAGTTAATTATATTAAGAAACTAATACTGTTTTGTTTGAGAACTTTAAAGTTTAAAGCAATGGATGTGCTCCATTTTTTCATACATCAAAGGCAATCCAATATAATGTATATATAAACCAATTACAGACTTGTTTTCTTCTTGTCATTCACAAAGTAGATTTTGTATTTGCATACAAGGAAAGATCTGGATTATTGTAAATAGATGAAATACACAAAGCGTATATTAAAAGTAGAGACGGAACAAAGTGAAGGAGATAGACATGAAATATTAATTCAAAGGGAAGAAGTGAAGCTGTAAGATGAATAAGACAGAGTACCAAGCTGCCAGCTTGTGTGAATTTGCTCTGCCTTTGCATCACCACCTGCTGCACCCATTGCAACGTGTAGCGGGTAAAAATGCTCAGGCCATGGATGCGCCATTTTCGCATTTGGGGCTTTCTCTTCCCACTCATTCACATCTCCATATCTATAACACACATAATACGTACAATCAATGATTCTTGTAAAGCTAACCAAGAAATATATATATATATATATATATATATAAATTTGTAACTGTAGTTTATACCTTCCTTGAAGAAGAGAATCTCGGAGCCAATGATCAAACGCCAAAGCCCAAGGAACAGCTGAGCCATTAGTTATATTAAAGTCAAGCTTCCTCAAGTTGTGAGTAGCACTTCCTGATCCAATGATAAGAACACCTTCGTCTTTAAGTGGAGCCAATGCTTTGCCCATGTTGTAATGGTAAGTCCCACTTTGAGATGATTGAACAGAGAGCTGGCAAACAGGTATGTCCGCCTCTGGATACATCAACATAAGAGGAACCCAAGCTCCATGATCCAGTCCTCTGTTTTTATCTTCATCAACACGTTTCATTCCTTCTTCTCCCATTAACAATTCTTTTACCCTCTTCCCCAATTCAATAGCTCCAGGTGCTTCATATTTCAGCTGCAAGTTTCAAAAATGACCCTCCTTATGTATAAACTTGAAACGTTTGATATAATTGACATAATAGATTGAAACTTTTTGATATAATTGACCACAGATTGAAAATTGATGTGTTTCTTCAACGGTGGGTAGGGCTTAGGATAAAACCTAGTTCATCTAGATTCTGGGTGAGACAAAAGTTAGGGTTCTGGTAAGAAAAAAGAGGAAGATAGAGAGAGAGAGACCTTGTACATGGGATCAGGGAAGCCATAGAAGTCGTGGATGGTGGAATTGCGGAGAACAGTGTTGACGGTTGGAACTTTTGTGTCCCAATGTGCGGAGATGACCAAGATCGATTTGGGTTTCTGTGGCAGAACTTTGTTGGTCCATGATTTGAAGAACTGTCTCGCTTCCAAGCTATCGTCAATGCTCAATGTAGGAGAGCCATGAGATAAGAAGAACGTTTGATTCACTTTCTCCATTGAATCTCTCTCTGCTCTTGGTCAAATCTTGATTCTTTCTCTCTGTTTCACCAACCAACTCTAAAGGGTTCATTTCTTTTGTCCCTCCAGTTTTTCTTTTAACCTACGGCCCCACCCACCCCCCAAAACCCAAATTCGTGTTTTTATATATATAGAATATCCGGTTAGAAACTCTGACACGGCATTGTCCCACCAAGCTCATCATTTTCTGACCAGATACATCAATACATCATCATCATCGTCATCATCCTATACATCCTGTTTTAGTTTCTAGAACCGATCCTTAAATTAATTTCCTTAGCAAATCAACTAACCAAACTTAGCAGGAAACGTGGATGTGTTTTGCTGTAGCATTAGAGCATCTCAAAAAAAAAAAAAAATTCTATATTTGAAGTTTAAACGTGTTTTTCTCCAAAAACAAAATTTCAAATTCAACTTCAAAACTATTATATTTCATAATAGTATTTGTATTTGTCATAACTAATTTGAATTCATAAAACTTTTATAAATAACTAGCACATATATAAACATATCACAACAATATTAATTAATGAAATATTCTATTAAAATATAAAAATTTAAATAAAAATAACTTAATTAACATTAAATTTCAAACAAAATACCATATTATTTCATAAATGATTTTCGTAATGCATATATGATCTATTAGTGCATTTCGAAGTAAAAATGGTTCTCCTTATTTTTACTTTGTTGAAATCGGGTGATGTTGATACTTGTAAATATATTAGATCAGAACAAGAAAATAAAAGAGAAATCTAAAATATTGCTAAAATACTAATTTTTTTTGATGATATTAATACTCATAAATATATTTGATATCAACAAAAAAAAATTGTACGAAAAAGACATCAAAAACAACAACAACAACAACAACCATCTTCAGTTACACAAAAAATGTGGACAATATTTGAAAATTTTGAAGGTTCCGGATCAAACTTATCTTGAGTACTAGTGTTGTTGTAATATTTAAATTTGTGTAATAGTTATGTTTTCATGTAATTTTTATAAATATTTTTTGTTAAGTTTCTTTTGTATATTATTGTTTTCCTAGTTAAAATTAAAATTCTGTAAACAAAATTTAAAATATTTATGAGATATAATTTTTTTAAGGATTAAAACAATAAAAAAAATTATGGATCATAAAGGTGATGTGTGATTGTAGGGACTAAAATGCAAATATAAATATGAAATTTCAAATTTGAAGTTTTGAGTAGTGAAACTTTACATATAGAGTTTCATTGAAATTTTTAAATTTTTTTTTGTAGAGCAAAAAACTTCATATTTGAAGTTATAAAGTGTATTTTGGAAATGCTCCAATATAATAATTAATTTGTTGTAATGAAACTAGTTGTCTCGGATTAACAGACTCTATACGAAAATCTATACTTCAAAAAAAAATTAGTAAAACTTACACTTAGTTTTGCCGAACGACAAAACAATGGCCACACTCGGAAAACTATCATTACTATTGACACAAAATATACCAACTCAATATAATACAAAAAAATAAAATATATTTACAAAAGGAATACAACAAATAAATAATAAAAAGTAGACAATATGCGTGTATCACGGACACACCACTAATATTCTTAGAAACAAAAGAAATCTACATCAAAACTATAATAGTATTGATCATTACGAGACCTATTAATTAAAATGCATAAAATAAAAACAATGCATTTGCTTTATACAACAAATCAAATAGTTTATTTACTTTTATGTACTATTATAAAATATACAAGAAATTTAATCAATAAAAAAAAGTATAATATTTTCTATAATGATCAGCTCAACGGTGTCAGTTCACAGGTTAATGGCGAGTTTTTGGGCTTTAGGATTTTTAATTAATAGGGTTTCATAAAATCTAAATTTTGTGTAAAAATATAAGTTGGTAGAACCTTTGATAAAATGTTACATGAGGAACATAAGCTAATTCAGATTATATACGATCACTGGATTTACCGGTTCGCCTCAAGGTATGGATATAAAAACATTGCTTATATCTTAATTTGTTTATGAACAATATATACACCCCACTAAAAAGAGTTAAAATAATTTATAAAAATAGAATACTTTCTTCGCACCATTTAATTGTAGACACACTATTAGTCCTCATCAATCATTTTCAGTTCGGGTATTTTGGTTTTTGGTGTTTTGGTTCTAGAAATTTAGGAACCGTTCATGTACTTACATAGTTTGGTTTTATTTCAATTTGGTTATTTTGTATTTTGGTTTGGTTCAGTAGCAAAATTGGAAACCGACAAATATGCAAACACATTTTTGGGTCCAATTCAGTTTCAGTTTGATTCTAGTTTTTTGAGTAATTATGGATTTATAGATAAAAATATAATTTGGGGTTTCAGTTTAACTATCGGGTAATTTGGATTGTTCAAATAAAAACATCGGATATTTCGAGTAATTTTTAATATTTTGAATAAAAAATATTCGGTTTAGTCGGCTATTAAGGTAATTTGGTTTATAAATAGCATTTTAGGATATTTGGTTATTTAGAAATTAAATATAATTAATATTTGTAAGTATATAATTTGTATTTTAAAAATTCAGATACCTATTTGGTTCTTGGTTCGGTCTCAAGTTTTTTGGTTCTAGATATATGATCTACTCGGTTATTTAAAAAAGTTCAATTCAATTTTAGTTTTGGTCTTTTCGGTTTAGTATGATTTGGTTGGTGGTTTCCAGATAAATTACTGAAACTTATACACTAATCTACTCTATACTAAAAGTAACAAATACTGAGTTTTTAGCCTGTCCACGTCGACATATTTATTCCACCAATCAGAACATTTGCTTAGTCCACGTAGGATACCGATTTTTTATATTGTTGGGTTTCTGGGTCGCGACTAAACACTCCCGGTTTCAATTTTTTCGGTTCCTGGGTCTTGCCAAAACGAAATCTACTCTATCAAATGGTTTGGATCTCAGAAGAAATTAGCTGGGCTTGGTTTGGTTTATTGGGCTTGGTCTCAGTATATTAAAAAAAAACCCACACGAGGCGGACACATCGATGCTCCGCGCTTCCATCTCTTCGTCTTCACCCTTTGTTCTTCACCGTAACAGAATTTTCGATCCACAACCTAGCAATCAATACCCCACGACATCTCCATCCATCAATTTATCCTTTATGAGTTCGTTTCGGTTTGCTTTTTTCCTGCTCTTTTATATACTTTTCATCTTTTTTGAGTTGAAACCAAATCTCGATCTTCTCTCCTCACTCCATGGCGATCAAACCGAATGGAAAATCCCCTGTTACCTCCGATCACGATGACAAAATCATGCTTTTCCGCGATGTCACACCGGGTCCCACGAAACCCAGCTGCGTTTCCGCTTGATTCATTTTTGGGAGGCTTGGAATCCTCTCAAGAAGACGCTAATTGGGATTGAGATGCTGTTAATTGACGAGCAGGTATGATTTTCACCCAATATAGTTTTAGCTTCTTTGTTATTTAAAAAGTTCGATCGTTCGTTCGCGTTAGAGTTTGTTATCATATTCGATCGTTCTTAAATTTGTTATTAGATCCTGATTTATATAGTTTTTAGATTCGTTGTTATTTAGGTCGTTGTTAGAGTTGTTATTCAGATCGTGTTTACTATCGATAAGTTTCGTCGTTCTTTTTTATTTAAAACGTTCTTAGTTTTTTTTTTAACCTCCTGATTTTATATCGAAAAGTTTCTTCGTTTAACAATATTCGATTAGATGTTATTTGTTATTAGAACCTAAACTGTCCTTCGTTTTTACAAAAATTAAAAAACTATTTATTGGTACTGTGTTTTCTCGCAGGGATCTGTTATCCAAGGATTCCTTTCGCCGAGCCGTATTGAGAGACATTTGTCTAAAATGAAGCCTGGATCGCTTTACAAGCTCAACAATTTTTATGGATCAAGCAACAAAACCATGTATCGGGTTTCTGATCATGCTGTGACGGTGTCGTTCTCATGGAACTCGGAGCTCTCTGTTCTTGAAGACAGTCCCACTCCTTTTGATGAAGACAGATTCCGTTTTCATTCCTTTGAGGAATTTCAAGCTGGCTGTGATCGCAAAGGAGACCTCTACGGTAATCTCTGTTATCACACATACCAGCTATGAGTTGCAATGCTTGATGATTAATCTAGAATTTTGCTTACAGTGCTATACGTGTTTGGTTTGTGATCACAGAACATTACAAATAAGATTTACTAATTTCGTTTTTACCCTGAGGAGGACTATTTTTACTACATTCAGTGTTTGGTTTTTTTTTTTTTGGACGGATAGTTTAGTTAGGATCTGTTAGCTGGTTGAGTTCTATGTCTGGTTATTCCCTATGAAATTGTTGAAATGCTTTTCCATATTTAGTCTTCTTACTTACACGCTTAATGATTAATGGTATAGATGTTCTTGGGCACATGAAGCTGGTTAATGGTCAGTGTATCACTGGGACCCCGGTTCTTGATGAAGTGGAAATAGCTAGGGCGAGGCATGTGTTGGTTCATGTGCAGTCATACGAGTAAGTGTTTTGTTATTTCTTAAACACTTTGTCTGTCAACTTATATTAACCTTTTAGTGACAATATTTTGCAGTGGACCTGTGGTGAAGCTCTACCTTTGGGACCAGGCTGCAAGAGACTTCTGCAAAAAATTCAAATCATACGAACGCACCCCCACCGTGTTATTGGTGACGACCGTTAACACCAAGAGTCTCGGAGGTTCAGTTTCTAACTTTAGAAAACTTTCTTACAATTAGTTATCTACTCTTGCTGGTCTTTAAATGGGTGTTGCTTAATACAACAGGTACTCTTGCACTGACTACAATGTCCTCCTCACGTGTCTTTATGGAGTGCGACGTCCAGCCTACGGTCGACTACTTTAGCTGGTAAATCTATATATATATTCATTTTTATTTTTAATCTTTAGCTGCCTCATCCCATACCAATGAATGAATGGATCAAAATGTTACTACTCTGTCTCAGGTTGGGCTCTAACCCACAGAGTGCTGAGTTGGTCAATGCAGAAGTGGTTACTAAAAGGGAGACACTGACCATAGGAGAAATATTCTCCTACATCAGGGATGGATCTAATAAGGTACGAATTGGTCTAATTATTTCTTAGTCATTTATTAAAAAATTTGAGTCTTATAGAGCTTTGCTGTGTAGGAGGCTTTTTTTGAGTGCACGGCTACGATTGATGATGTGGTCCATGGTTCAACCTGGTATTACATATCATGCAGTGGTTGCCATACTAAGGCTACGAAAGGGCCAACTTCTTTGATGTGTTCAAAATGTGGGAAAGTCAACATATCAGGAGTACCACAGTATTTATTCTAACTCACTTTTCAATTTTTCATGGCAGGTACCGTGCACAGATATCTGTCTATGACAACAGTGAGCAAGCTGTTTTTGTTCTGCTTGGTGATGCTGGTTTTGAGTTAACCGGGAAGCATGCAGCCGAGTTAGTCAGCAGCTATTTTGAGGTAAGTTTCATCACTCGGAACTCTTAGTGTTTGTACTCTGAATATTGGTCTTCACGTAAGAATTGAATATTGATAATCTTGAATGTCAGTCTAATGGAGACCAAGGAGTTACTCAAGAGGCGCCTTTCCCGGAAGCTTTAATTAGCACTATCGGTCAGAAACATAACTTCTGTGTTAAAGTTACACAGCACAACTTAGATGGCAAGTCTCGATCTTTGACTGTGACCAAGATTCTCCCTATGGAATCTCCGCCAGTCACAGAAGCTTCGGGAGGAAACTACAACCCAACAACCTTGGAGGACGGATTTGAGACTGGAACGAAGGTGTGTGGAGCTTCCAAAATCAGTGTGGATTCGGCAGAGGGAAGTAAGAACAATGGTGACATTGACGAGATGGGCAAAGCAAAACGCCTCAAGCGTGGGGTGTAGATTTTACGTGGGTCGTAACATGTCTTGCATGGGAGTACGTTTAAAGTTTTTTTTTTTTTTTTTTTTGCTCACTCTGTTATTGACTTATGATTTCTTTCAATTTCTCTAAAGTTTTTTAATTACTCTGAATGTTTAAGTTTTGATAATCATTATTCTACTTCTTAAGGCTTATAACTCTGTTTCTTTATGTGTTTTGAAATATAGGTTTGTGACAAACCGGTCAATCAATACCGAATTTGAAAATCTTTTATTTTACGAACTATGGATATTTTTTTAAAAAAAAATGTCTGTGATGAAAGCAACATTTTAGGAAAAACGTGTTTTCCAATCTACATAATTAATCTACTTTCCATAAAATTGTTGAAGGCATAAATTTAGTATTGTTTATGGAAAAAGAATCAATCAAGTTATCAAGCATTACCTAAACCATATCAAACACGATTTTACTAACCAAGAATATATCTTCTCATTTTTTAATCAACCAAAGATTTACGTCAATCATATCCCACACGAATTATTTCTCCCGTAGCTCTCCCCTTACGCTGCTGCCCGGTAAACCAAGCTTTCTTCTACCGTTTTGAAGCATCCCCTTAAGCTGCTGCAACCAAGCTTCCTATTTCCCATCTTTAATCAACGCTTGACTCAACCTACTGTGGAAGGTAAGAATTTTTAAATCAACTAAGAATATACAAAATCTTAATCCATCAATCTAACTGGTAATCAGTTTCATTATAAGGTTACAAATATATAAGGAATGGAGCAGCCACCTCTTCCACCCACTTCGCAGACTGCAGGTAAACAAATCTATAGTCATCTTAAGAATCGCCTTACAGGCATGTATGTCGCTAGATATATTAATTGTATTACTTAGGCCATAAACCAAGATATAAGGTTAATCAAATGTTAAACGTAACTTTAAAATCAAAATTTATATAATATATATATTTCGGTACATAGAATAATACACCAATAAATTTTGTTATCGAAACGTACTCTTATTCATTTACAGTTCAGTTTTTTTTTTCCTATTTAAACTTTTGATTTTTCACAAGATATATACTTTAATATTTATAGGATAGTGATGCAAAGGTTCGTGCATGAACTTAATAATAAACGAAGCTTTAGAGATACAAAGTCGAGTCTCCCGATTTTTTAGATATATAATGATCTACTTTTTTGGTTAGGATCAATACTGAGTTTTTGAAAGACTAAATAACACCATTTCATTCTAATAATTATTTACGTTCTTTATTACGTTAGAATTATTTCTTATGAGTATAAAGAACAAGTCTATAGTCAATGATATTTAATGGCTATATAAATTATATGTCATAAAAAAATCAGTATATTGTATCGCTTCTTCACAACTAATATATATATATATATATTAGTTTCTAAGTCTTCACAGCAATATGTCTCGAGTTTTTTTAAACTGGAAATTTGCGGAGCTGAAAGTTATATATGTATTTAACTTAGATCAGAAATAATATATATATATATATATATATACAGTATTTGTTAATTTATTCATTCAGGATTTTTTTGAATATTGTTGTCTTACCGTTTTATTCAATAATTTTGAAACATTGTTTTTTTTTTTTTAAAATTCCCCTTTTATATAGTTTTTAGCTAATCGTAAACATATATTACCTATTCATAGTTTGCTTATAAATTTCGGATAAAATTAAAGCTGAAAGAAAATAAACTAACCATCACAAGTAACTTATAAAATTAACATTCAGGAATAAATGCTCTTTCACCCCCAACGTTTAAAGACAAAAAATTATATATTTAAACCCACTCTATTTACCACATTTCGACAAAGACTTCACCCCACACAAATACCTTAACAATGAGTGACATACCACTTATATCTCATAGAATCTCGCATCAAAGAAGATCTACAGGTGGAAACCCAAAACAAACCCAACCACGAGATGTGTATTGTTTGCTTCGGAAATTACAACCAACACAACAATCTTTATACTCTTACATGCGGCCACAGTTTCCATTTCCCTTGCATTCATCAGTGGCTTCACAGAAACATAAGTTGTCCGATATGCAGAAAAAGCAATCTTTGATGCCAAACTTTTTGAAAAATAAAAAAAGTCAATTGAATTCTGAATTCTAATATCATTTTTGTCTTCATTTTATTATGCCATTTTGTATAAAAGTTATTATATTTGAAATCCCATGTTATTATACACAGTTAATATATTTAACATAAGACTCAATATTCAAATTTAGATTTTTAAAATAACAGAAGAACTAATTTCTGTCTGAACTCGAGACCAAATCCGTACAATAATGTTTCTATTTTTTTGGTAATTATAAAATATCATAAACAATTACATTAATATAAAAAATAAAAAACATTTTAGTAACTATATTTATACGTTTGTTTCGGTAGCGTTAATCTGTGAGGAAAATCATATTTTAACTATCTGGCTGTATCTTATTACAATTTTTAAACCGTAAATCTTTTAGTGACATCTTCCATGCAACACATTCCTCAAAGAATCCATCAACTTCAACAAGGGATTTCAATGCGTCCTATCATCGTATGTATAAGAAATGTTTGGGACATCAAAAAACACCAAACAGATAGGACCCGAACTTCCATCGGCTTCATGTGCTACGATCACAACGTAAGCCTTTTCTAAACTTCTATATATATATATATATACAAATATTTATATATTTCCCAATCCACCATTTTGGATTTGAACTACTCACTGATTGCTTAATTGGGTCGGCCCAACAAAATATTTTTCACACCCAGGGACAACTATTAGAAGGTCGGGTCACCGGAGACATTCAGCCGAATGATTCAAAAAACTTAACCGAAGGAGATAGTTATGAATTCTCGAGATTTCATGTCATACATAATTCACGACAACGGAAACTCACCCAACTGCCGTACTATATTCAGATCGGCCAAAGGACAACAGTATTGAATGTTACACTTGATGGTCCGATATTCCCAGTTCACAGTTTGTCACCTCAGAAATACACAAATCTATTGCGGTTAGCCAGTACACCCACATACTTACCAGGTAAGTATGTCATTCCAATATTAGTTAAATAAATATGTATATTCATTTTAAAACCAATGTGCAGATGTCGTGGGACAGATAGTCATAATACAAAAAATAAAACTTGACCACCCTGAACTCAATATTGATGCTACGACAGTGGCGGAGCTAGATCTCACGTTTATATGGGTCATAACTCATTTATTAGAGACAAAAATATACATCTATGTGGTTTGAACCTAGGAACATGTGGGTCAATAGGAGAGATCTTGACCAAATTACCACAATAGCAACATGAAAAATAGCCTTACAAGTTTATTTTTATTAATTTCACATGGGTCATTTGACCACCATGCTTCTAAGGTGGCTCCGCCACTGTGCTACGATTGGCCTACGGCTGAACAGGTTAGTCTAAGACAATAGTTTTTAACAAAATAATTATTATCTTCATACCACATCTCTATCTCAGGTCAACGATTGTTAAACTCATATTGTGCGACCAGCAAGCAGCAGATTTTAGTATCCTACAAAGCAAGAAGAATAGAAAATTTAAAGTTATGATCATCACAAGCGTAATTCCTAAACTAATTCAAGGTAAATAGTTCAATTTAACACATCAAAAAATAATACATATATGAATATTTTTCTTATCAACATAAAAACAATATCGAATATTTGCAGGCAAACTTATACTCCATTCATCACCAGCAACAGTTTTCTACTTCAACAAATCAATTGATTACATAAAGCATTTCAAAAGGCGAATTAGAGATTATGCAAAAACATCCAGCACAGCGTGACCTTCCTTCATGCATAATTCGGATTATTATTTTCTATGTCAAAGAACTTGATACCTAGATTTGTTTTCATTAAAATTTATTTTATGATTGCTTTTCTTTATTTTCTTGAATTTATCGAATATGAGATTTTGATCTTTTTAAATAAAAGAATCTATATTCTAAAACAAAAACAAATATTTTTTTACAATAATTAGTTAATTTATGCTAAACATGATAAATGAACCAAAATTAAATACATATCCGTCCTCAGCCATGCAAGTTAGTGAGCAGTAAGGCATGATCAGAGTGAATAAGAAGTCCACTATAAATATGTGGTCGTTTGGAGATAAAATTGTATAAATTTATGAATTGGAAAAATTACTACAATTCATTATATGTTGTATATATAATTATATTTTAAGATAAGACTCCGACCTTTAGAATAAGAGAATTTATGTTGTATATATAATTTTATTTTTAACAAAACTCTAAAATCTCAGGCTTGATTCAGGACTTACAGCAATACACAAAAAATATAGATAAACACATTAAATTCATGGGAAAAAAAAACTTCATAAAACTAATATTCTAACATTATTATACGAATATGGGAAAGGTTTTTTTTTTGGTAGGAAAGCTTTGAAGATAGGAAAGATAACTATATTATTTTTTGTTTCCAGTCTCTACTTTCCTTATTAATATGAATAAAAAAGGACGTGTATGATACGACCATTAAAATATCAAATTAGGTAAATATTATAAACTTAACAATGTTTATTTTAATTGTGATATTGATTAAAAGTCTATATTAGATTAAACTAATACTCGGATTATGCAACTGGAAGAGATTTTTTTTGATAACTTTATGTTCCAGAAATTTTATAAGAGGATTGAAAGATTCAAAGAGAGAAAATATAACTATACTATTTTTGATTCCAGTCTCTGCTTTTTACAAAAATCACTTTCCTCCCATATTACGCAGTTACAAAAGCATTATATAATTATTTGGTAAAGATATTATACTAATAACTTTTCTTAGTTCACAAATAGAATTCACTCGCCCTCATGTGGCCACGATTTCCTCAGTCAAAAAAAACAAACAAGTCAAAAATATTAACATCCATCCATAAATGCTATTATAGATTTTATACACCTCTAATTTATGTAATATTACAAAACTCCAAATTCTTTTAATACAATCAAAGGTTGACCATTAGATATATTAAAATAATATTCATTTTTTAATTTTTTTTTTAAAAAACAATTCAACTTCTGAGTATATGAAAATTTTAGATTCATAATAATCTATATTTTTGGCTACGATCAATAATGAGTTCTATTCTTATTTGTATGTTTATAAATTGTATTATCCTTTGCTTTTCATTATATGGTTATTCAAAGATTTATATGGATTTATTTATATATAATCTATTAAAAAAGAAGTCATGATACCTTTATGTCTGATTTTTTAATTAGAAAAATTCTTAAAATATTTATGGAATTTTACATAACTTAGTTATAACATATTTATTTTTGTTTAACATATTAATAAATATCCTACGAACAATGTTTAACCACATCTTTCAAATATGTTTTAAAATGTTCTAAAGTTGTATTTTCGAAATTTTTTTTTCAACAGTTCAAGTTGAAACATCTTTCTTTAATAATTATAATTCATAATCAATAACTTCCTAAGACCAGAAAATGTTTTATAATATGTAACTTATTTTCTATTCAACCTATATTAATGTTATATTAGAAAACTTACAAACTTTTCAACTATTTAATCCCTTGCATCATGTCTCTATTGAACAACTCATCCATATATCTAGACAACTCCACTAACATCTAAACATGAGTCAAATTTCTTGGATTGTGCGCCACAAAACGTCACAAAGCCTGACATCACCAAAAAGAAGCATCACCATGAATATAAAGAGACGAAATACACAACAAACGAAGATCGTGATCTCTATTGACATGAAGACAACAAGTAGTGGTTATCTAACACACGAAACAGCAAGCAATATGGAGTATATGCTTGGTTACCACGAGATCGATTTTGGCACGATTACTGAGATAATCGAGGAGGCTTCCGCCGTTGCCGCACACAATATCCCAACACTCAATGATCCCACCCATATTGATTTTGATATAATTGTTAAAATAAATGATCTTAATCCAGATGCTCTCCGCAGAATTGACCTGGACGTTTATATCACCGAGCTACGGGATAATCGAAGGGATACAATTCCTAGCGAAATAAATGAGATATGTCCAATCTGTTGGGAAGAGTTTGGCACCGAACTGGATATCAACTCCTTGAGTTGTAATCATACCTATCATCATCACTGCATCTCGAACTGGGTTGAAAAAACCTTAACTTGCCCATATTGTAGAGCACTACTTGCTTAATACACAGTAGATCCATTATCTTATCTAATAATTGTTTCCCCTGTTTTAAAATTTTAATTGAAAAAGAAATAATAATAATTATAATTGAATTGCATCCGTAAAGAATTATTATTATTATTATGTATAAATAAAGACGTGTCGGGTTTTAATTAGGAAAGTCGGTTTTAAAGTGATACTATAATTTATATTTGTAGAAAATTAAAACAGACCATATATATTATTTTAGTTTCGAAACTTTTTTAAAAAACTTGCTATTATTATCTCTATTATACCTGTAAAAAAAAACATCCCAAATCAAAATATTATAAATACTACAAATACAACAGTTATTATAAACCAAAGATAATATTTAAAATATACTAACATCATGAAAACAGTATTACGTTATTATAAAGATGAAATCAACCTTAACAAATAAGTCAAAAAAATTAACATCCATCTATAAATGCTCATTAAAACCAACATTAAAAGAATTATATGCTCACTAAATCAAATAACCTCAATTATCTTCCCAAGTATTATTAAATTATAAAGATATATTAGCCAAAATAATATAGCTAAACTTAGTGTATTATGGTAGTTAATTTTTTCCATTTCCTAACAGATTATTTTGGCAAACCCAAAATTACAATCGTTATTAAATCCAAAGAGATTTCTTTGATAATTTTATGTTCTCAAATTATTATAAGAGGATGGAAAGATCCAAAGAGAGAAAATACAACTATACAATTTTTTGATTCCAGAACAATAACTTAGATACATTGTCTTAAAAACTTCCGCTAACATATAAATTTCAGCGAAACTGAAACACTTTTAATAAAAAACTCATAAAATTAACATTCAGTAATAAATGCTCATTCACACCAACGTTAAAAGAAAAAAATTCATATATCTAAACTCACTTTATTTACCACATTTCGACAAAGACTTCACCCCACACAAATACCTCAACAAAGAGTGACATACCACTTATATCTCAGCGAATCTCACATCAAAAAATATCTACAGGTGGAACCCCGAAGCAAACCCTCCAAGTTTATTTGAATAAAAATTATTATATTTGAAATCACAAGTTATAACACACTTAATGTTTTTAAACATAAAATTAAATATTTGGTTTAAAATTTTAAAATAACAGACACATTAATTTATTTTTGAACTCGAGACGAAATCCGTACAATAATGTTTCTATATTTTCTGTATTTATAAAAGGAATAATAAAAGATGAAACATCACATAAAAATAAGACATCATATTTGGATATATTTAAAAAATACTTACAAATATATTATATTCTTGATAATTTTAAAATACAAATAAAACTAAATCAATATTTTGTAACATGAAAATAATAATTGGATAAAAAATATATTATGTTAATAAGTACATTAAAGATTTTGAAGAATTCTAATTTATGTAATATTACAAAACTCCAAATTTGCTTATTAGAATTAATATTCTACTATTAGATAGATTAAATTAATGTTCTAGAACGTTATTCGACTGTCAGTTCTCAACTATTACACGTTAAAAAAATTGAATTTATAATTAGAACAAATTATAACCCACCTATATATTATTTTAGTTCGGAATATTTTTAAAATACTTGCTATTATGATTTCTATTAAAGCTGGAAATATTAACTTCCCAAATCAAATTTTTTTAAATACTACAAATACAACAGTTATTGTAAACCAAAAAAAAAAAAAAATATATTAACATTACCATCACTTTTAAGCCCATTTCCAAAATCTATTTATTTTGGGAACCATATTACCATTTCCTAGCTATTTATTCTACCCATTACTATTGTTATTAGTTTATTTAGATCATATTTACATTGAGAGTAGAACATAAGAATATAGAAGTACATAAATTAATACGTATAAATAAAAACGTGTATCAAATAAAGCTATCAAATTAGATTACTACTATACACGAAACAGTGTATTATGTTTTCATTATGAAATTGGATTAATACTCTATTTAAATGGATACTAATAATTTAAAATTGGAAAAACATAATGACCCACAATTATTTTATTTAATTAGAACATTTCAAAATTCTGTCTAGATATTTAATTACCTTCTACTTTAAATTTAATCATAACTATAATATATTACTTAATATAACCAAGAAAATAACATTATCAAAACTACAGGAGGATCCTCGCAAAAGAGGAAGCGAGGCCGACCACGTGGATCACTTAATAAACCAAAAGGTATATATTTACTACCCAAAATAGCTAATCCTAAGAGAAATTGTCTTATCCCAATTATTAAACTGTGTACATTTTCAGTTCATCTGGTAAATGACCGACCATCATTCAAACCAACATATTACGACTGTAAGTATATATGGATCATATTATTATATCTTAAACCAAACTTATTCATCAAACAAACTAACTTCCCAGACTTATTTTAACAGGTGGCTGTGATAACTGCGACTCTTACAGTAAGAAATAATCCTAAACTGTGTATCTATCATGCTATATTCTTTTAACCTAACCACTGTTAATCTTAATAGTCAAGCAGAAAAATGCACGTAATATGAGAAAGGCCATTTTGCTATCCAAACGAACGTCGGCATCGTCACGCGGTACGCATAATGGCTGATAAAATCTATTTCGATTTATTACATTTCTGATTCAAATTTACGTTGTTTCTATATAGATACAAATGCTCCACGAAATCCACAAGGAACGCGTCGCACTCAACCAAAAAAGAAAGGTGCATACTACTTAAACCCCTATATTTCCCAGAAATATATATATATATATATATATATATATATTTAATTTCTAAAATATATTTTTTCAGCGTAATGGTGTTTCTAAAAATCAACTAATTTCAATTTTCAAAACTAATTCATTTTAACAAATAATTTTTTTTAAAAAAAACAAAATTACTAAAGAAAACAAATAAAAAACTTTTTTACGAAAATATAAAAAAACAAATTTCTAACCCTCCGTTAAACTCCCAAGATTTCAATAAACTATTATTTAACAATTCGTAATAAACATTTTCAGAAAAAGGTTCCACATCCCGGCTAGATGAAAACCAAATCGTACCATGCTCAAAATGTGGTGCATTAATGTGGACTTCTGAAAGCACTGCTACAGACCCACGAACAGGTGAACCAACTTTCACCCTTTGCTGTAACCATGGCCAAATCAAGCTTCCACCGATCAACCGCCCGCCAGCCCTGTTAGAAAAACTTCTTCAAGCCAGATGGTTTCGAGATACTATCCGAGTCTATAATTCTGTCCTTGCTTTTACATCCGTTGGAATGAAAATGGATCATAGTGTCGTCCACGCACCTGGTCCTTATACTATACGGATCCAAGGTCAAACCCACCACAGAATTGGCTCCCTCATACCACGACAAGGCTGTCTCCCAGAATATCTCCAGCTTTACATATTTGACACGGCCAACGAACTCAAAAACCGCCTAAACGCGATGGGGCAAACCTCAGCAGAAGGTAACCTCGATGAGCCAACGTTAGCCCTCCTCATCGAGATGATTGACGAGAACAATTGTCTGGCAAAGATCTTTCGTCGTGCACGAGACCACTACGAAAGCGTTGGGTCAGAGTTTACTATTAGGTTAGTCCAAGATAAAGGGAAGGGGAAGGAATATGATCTTCCAACTACAAGCGAGGTGGCAGGTCTTATCGTGGGGGATATAACATCAACAATTGGAGAACGAGATATAGTGGTTCAGTTTCAATCTGACACTCTGCAGCAGATACGTGACGATCACCCTCTATATATGAGCCTCCAATACCCTCTTTTGTTTCCGTATGGTGAATACGGGTTTCACCCAGAAATTCCCCTGCATCTTGAGACAGGCACTTCAAGAACAAGGCAATTCGTGACCATCCGTCAATACTACGCTTCTCTAATCCAAACACGTCCTAACCAAGGAATGACGTTGATTAAAGGCGGTCGTCTCCTCCATCAGTTTATTGTGGACGTTTATACAGCGATTGAAGAAGACCGACTGAGGTGGGCGAGAAATAACCAAGAAATCTTGCGGGCTGAGCTCTACAGCAATGTCCTTGATGCTGTAAGTAAAGGTGACACTGATGCTAAAATTATCGGCCAGAGATTTATACTGCCCCCAAGTTTCACCGGAGGCCCCCGGTACTTGGTTGAGAAATACCACGATGCTATGGCTATTTGCAGAGAATTCGGCAATCCAGATTTGTTTATCACAATGACAGCCAATCCAAACTGGAGCGAGATTAAAGAACATCTTCAGAAATACGGTGGAGATTCTCCTAATGATAGACCGGATATTGAATGTCGGGTTTTTAAGATGAAGCTAGATCAACTGCTCAAGGATTTCAAAGCAGGCACTTTTTTCAAGCCATATAAGGCAGCTCTCCACCGAATAGAGTTTCAAAAAAGAGGTCTCCCTCATGCACATATATTATTGTGGTTAGGAAATTCTACCAGAACACCAAGTGCAGAAGAAGTGGATGAAATAATTTCGGCCGAGCTCCCCAACAGAGAGAAAGACCCAGCTGCTTACGACTTAGTCACGAAACACATGATCCACGGTCCATGTGGACACTTCAATCCGAAGTCACCATGTATGGAAAACAATGTGTGCACGAAAAAGTATCCTCGGCCGAATAACGATAACACTTCGATTGACAAATCCGGGTATGTGTTATATCGTCGACGCCGAAATAAAGATCCGGGTACAGTTAAGTCTGGAGCTGTACTAGACAACACTTTCGTCGTGCCTCATAACATTAACCTTCTGAAGAAGTACGAAGCTCATATTAATGTTGAATGGTGTAATCGGACAAGCGCGGTGAAATACTTATTCAAGTACATAACCAAGGGCGTTGACCGAGCAACCGCTGTTATTGAGAAAGGAAATACAGCAACTACATCCGACGCCACAGGATCCGGAGGATCAAAGGAGAAAGTCCTAAGGCAACGCAATGAGATCCAAGACTACATTGAAGCCCGATATTTATCAGCTTGTGAGTCTATGTGGCGGACTTTCGCATTCCACATACACAAAAGAAAGCCGTCAGTTGAAAAGCTTATCATTCACTTGGAAGGCGAACATAATATTACGGTTAAATCAACAGACAACCTCGGTCGGGTAATCCACAAACCGGGTATCGAGAAGACGATGTTCACAGAGTGGATGGTTTTATGCAGAAGGTCAGCGTTTGCCCGAACACTGACATATGTGCAGATTCCTGAATATTTTGTCTGGAACAACAGTGCTAAAGTGTGGACTGAGCGTAAGAGAGGAAAAACAATTGGCCGAGTCGTAGCTGTCCATCCTTCGGCAGGCGATCGATACTACCTGAGGGTCCTCATTAATAAGATCAAGGGTCCTAGAAGTTACGACGAGCTAAAAACATACAACGACGTTAAATACCCGGACTTCAAATCAGTTTGCCAAGCACGAGGCCTTTTGGACGACGATGTTGAATGGCTCGAGAGTATGTCGGAGGGTGCTCGAACGGCCAGCCCATACCAGCTTCGTGATATGTTTGTCACATTCCTAAACAACTGCTTCGTCGCAAGCCCTAAAGGACTATGGGAACACTCATGGAAATCAATGAGCGAGGACATACTTCACAAGAGGCAAAGGATCTTAGGCCACGCGAATCTGGAACTGGACGATAGTACCCTGGAGCAATACACATTGATAGAAGTTGAAAAGCTGATGCGCATGCAAGATCGCTCCTTAAACGATTTTAAGGATATGCCGAAGATCAATCCTGTTTTGCTCAAGGAACTGGGGAACAGTTTGTGGAACCAAGAAATGGATTACGATGTTGCGGAGGAAACACTAAGACATGACAAGCAATACAAATTGCTCAATGCTGAGCAACTTGCAATCTATGAATCAGTCTTAGACTCGGTTGACAAGAAAGAAGGAAAACTTTTCTTTGTATATGGCGCAGGGGGCACAGGAAAAACATTCTTATACCAGACTATTATATCCAGACTTCGGTCAAGAAAACAAATTGTTCTACCAGTGGCTTCTTCGGGAATAGCCGCATTGCTACTACCAAACGGGAGAACAGCTCACTCTCGCTTCAATATTCCATTGAAGCTCGACGAAGATAAGCTTTGCAACATCAAACCAGGTACAATGCTTGCTGAGTTAATTGAGGAAACAGACCTCATAATTTGGGATGAGGCACCGATGACACACAAACATGCTTTCGAAGCATTAGACAAGTCGTTGAAGGATATTATGTCTATCAAAAATCCACCCGCAAAGAATCAGCCTTTTGGTGGCAAAACAGTTATGTTAGGTGGTGATTTCAGACAGATCCTACCAGTCATTCCGCAAGGTAGAAGAGCTGATACTGTACTTGCTTCGATAAGCCATTCATATCTATGGAATAGCTGCCACAAGTTCTCTTTGAAAACAAATATGCGAGTCAATCAGGATGAGAAAGAGTTTTCTGAATGGCTTCTCACAGTCGGGGAAGGTCGTCTAGAAGAAGAACAAGAATATGAGGGGGATGGGTACAATGACCAACTCATAGATATCGATGACTCATTGATTTGTCAGAGTTTTGTTGACCCATTGAAAGAAGTTGTTGATGCTGCATATGGACAAATCAGCAGCCCTATGAATTCCAAGACTTCCTACACCGATAAAGCTATCCTAACACCCCGTAACGAAACCGTTGATGAAATCAATGCTTATACCATCTCACGGACCGAAGGGGTATCAAGAGATTACTACAGCTCAGACAGCTTCGAGTTATCAGATACTACATCAGATCAAAATGATACACTATACTCCATTGAGTATCTTAACTCATTGGAATACTCGGGTTTGCCTTCGCACAAACTTACTCTGAAAGTTGGTGCCCCAGTTATGCTTCTCAGAAACATAAATCAGAAAAAAGGATTATGCAACGGTACTCGGATGATCCTAACCCACGTTGGTGAACGCGTTCTGAAGGCCGAGATCATCACTGGATCCCACATTGGAGAAGAGGTCTTGATCCCAAGAATTGTGCTTTTGTATGATGAAACGAAATTACCGTTCACATTACGTCGGCGGCAATTTCCTATCAGATTGTGCTACGCAATGACAATCAACAAAAGCCAAGGCCAAAGCTTAAAAGAGGTCATCTTATACCTGCCTAAGCCAGTCTTTTCTCATGGTCAACTTTACGTGGCCCTCTCCCGTGTCACAAGCAAAGCAGGATTAACGATCATCAAAACTGAAGATCCACACCAGCTGAAAGTGAAGAACATAGTCTACAAAGAAATCTTCAAAGGCCTTCATCCCGAGACATGTAATTTAAATAATTTATTCTTTACTCCAATCTTTTTCAGAAATCTAATAACATGTTATATTCACAGATTAACAACCTGGAAAATATCGACCCAGCGATGATACAAGCCAATAAAGAAGAGACTAACACATAGGTTTACCCCACCTACGCCAGGTACAAAACTTTTAATTTAATAGCAATACCACAATATTCAACTAAACGTTTGCTGACTAACTATTCTTATCCAATTTCAGGTCCTTTCTTTCTCATGACCCTCAAAACAATCGGATCTGCAAAGACTTAATCTGCTTCCTACATTATCTATTTTACTTACAGCTTTTTTGGCTTTTAAGCATTTGCGTAAACTCGATCTCAAGCAAAAATAATGACTACCAACACACTTTTTTGTGTTCAAACAAACAATACCTACATCTAATATAATATTTTGGATAAAGAATTTCTTAGAAAATAACCCGGGCGTAGCCCGGGAACTGACCTAGTTTATATAAAAATTCATTAAAAACTGCACTAAAACATAAAGAGAGGGTTTGGCTTGCATCTGTTTGGACAACGGTATTTTTCTTTCTAACAACAAACAGTTTATCTATTACTTAAACTTCAGGTGGTCTGAAAACCATATTGGAATAGAACAACGGACAATGTTGTTAAAAGATGCCCTTCTATTTAATGACATAAAACCAAAATGCTAGGTCGGATACACAACATTTCAGCCATATAATATTCATACATGGTAAGGGATCACATAATATACATAAACCAAACCAAAAGATTTTATTTGTTCTTGTCAATTGCAACTCAGGTCCAATGGAAGATCTGTTGAGTTTCTATAGCTGTCTTGATGAATTACCAGGCAACTGGGCAGATCTCAAATGCTCATCCTGAAAGAAAAGGAAAAAAAACCAAGTGGGTTAAACCACAAAAATAAAAAATTATCATTCCAAGTAAAGCAGCAACTTTCATGGAGCTGAAACCTGTAAATTGTAAGCGAAGTTGGGAGGAGGCCTGAAATCCATTTGACCCTGTAGCAGGAAAAGTAAGAGATCACTCATAAACATTACATGGTTCTAAAATAAATTAAGAGGAGTTTATAAAGTATGGAAGCACAAATGTACCAGCCCTGGCATGGCTTGCTGATTCGTGAAGAAGCTATCCTGCACTGGTGCTATGGAGTTCAGTTGTCCCTGAAATCATAAGAACATAAACATGACAATCTCATTTCACATGAATTTATACTTAGCACATATAGGTAAGGCATCATAGGTGGTGTTTTTCTGATTTCAAGCATTTATGTGTATATATATAAACCCACCAGGCCTTGTATGGTTCGTTGATTTACATAGTAGCCTTCGTGAGGTGGCTCCATTAAATTTAACTATATCCACAGTTAAAAACAGGTTTAGTATTAGATGTTGAATTGCTTAGCCAGGTTAAGTAATAATAATAATCAACATACCAATCCTTGAACGTTCTGTTGAGGACCATAGTAACCACTGATGCTCATTCCCTCTGAACTTATATTTTCCTGCACAAAACAATCACAAGAACCAGCAGCCAACTATATGTAAGGCCATCTCCAAGAATGAATAGGAGAAGATCCAGAGAAAGCACAAACCATTGGTTGCAAGCTCGGTTGAGATTCAAGCATTTGGCCAGCCTCTGGTTGTCCCTGCACAAGATCAATTTGAGTATCAAATAACAGGGTTTAGATTTGCAGACAAGTCAATAACAAACCAACCTTTCTTTTCCTAACAACAGTCTTCTTTTTTGTTGCTTTTACAGCGGCCAATACATGGTTTTCTTCTTCGTGAGCACCATTATTAAGCTGGCTATTAGAATCAGCGAAGTTGTTTCTAGCATGGTTTAGGTCGACACAATTTTTCAGGGTCTCAACTAGTGTGCGCAATACTATGTTGTAGTTTTCTTCTGAGACACAACCTTCCTCGCTCAATTCAATGGCTCGACAACACAAATCATTATACCGCTGAACTCTGGTCTGTACCTGGTCTGCTCCTCCACTCTTGGCATCTTTTGTCCACCTTTTCAAAATATACCGAGGCGGAACGCTAGCAAAGCCACACATCTGCAGAATCATCAAAGCATGCCGACAGAGAAACCCTTTGTATTCAAACATATGGCAGAAACAGCAGAGTTCTGACTCAGTTTTGCTCCACGTCACTAGGAACTCGTCGTCTTTTTCACAGTCTTGAACTCTGAACGTCACCATGTTTTCGTCTTCTTTTTCCTTTCTAGGATGGCAAGCGACAACCCCCAAGACCTCGACTTGGAATTTCTTGAATATCGTGTGGGTGTAAGTTGCTGCCATTTGCTTCTCCCAGGGAGAGGGAGACTTCAGCGCAGGTTGCTTGTGGCAAGTATCGAAATCCGCAACGGATTCCTCCTCGTACCTATTCTGCTGCATCACACCGTACTGCCTCAAGAACTCTTTCAGCGTTATTTTCTTATGAACGTACTTATCGAAGAAAGAGTTGACACTTTCTGCACGCTGAGATGTCGACATTCCCGCTAGAAACACCTCGCTCATAAAAGTGGGCACCCACTTCTGGCGGTGCTCGTGCAACCACAGCAGCCATTCATCATTCTCAAGTCCGAACTGGCTCACCATTTTCCACCATCTCATATCGAACTGATCACTCGTCCACGATCTGAAGATGCACTTATTGAATTTCCGCAAGAAGTTGTCGTGCCGTTTCATCACATGGGAGAAGTATTCAGGAAGCTTTTCCAACACGTGCCATAACGCAAAGCAATGACGAGTGTTTGGTAACAGCTCCGAAACCGCAGCCATCAAGAGTTTATCTTGGTCAGTGAGAATAACTTTAGGAGCTCGACCACCCATTGCTCGAAGCCATGTTTTTATCAGCCACGCAAATGTCTCCTTAGACTCATCAGCAACCAATCCACAGCCAAGCAGCATAGGCTGGGAATGATGGTTCACCCCAATAAATAAAGCTAGAGGCAACTTATCGTTAAACTTGACATAAGTAGTATCAAAGGATACAACATCATTAAAACTCATGTAGTCATCTCTGCTCTTAGCATCAGCCCAAAACAAATTTCTTAAACGTTGCTCCTCGTTTAAGTCTATGGCATAGAAGAATCTGGGGTTCTCTTTCTTAATACGCTTAAAGTACTCAAGCAGTAGTTGAGAATCTCCTTCTTCCAAAGCCAAACACCGACGACCCTTATCAACCTGACTGGTCTGAAGAAGAAGAAGCCCCTTGTTGTTCTTATTATATCCCCCAGATTGTCTCGACATCTCAACATACATTTTCCTGGTCCGTTCACTAACGGCGTGCAAGATGTCGATATTGTTCTTCTCAGCTAACTTGATGTTCCTCTGAATCCGGAAATGATAGGCAAGAGCAGGTAGAAGCTCGTGGTTGTGTTCTTTTATAAACTCATGAATGATCCATCTCCCATCCGATTTTCTCTTCACGTGCATACTTGCCTTACAATCTGTTTTCTTCACACTCGACCTTCGACCACTGCTACTACCACTCTCAGACTCGGGAGTGGAACCGTATCTAGAACAAGCGAACTTGGCGTCGATGAAATCTTTAGTCTTCTTGGACCGCCTGCTGTTTTTAATGGAGGTAGTAAAGCCCATGGATTTGGCGTAGTCTTGGTAAAACGTATAAGCTGCCTCGTGTGTGTCGAAGTCAATACCATCCGGTGGCTCAACACCAAGATGTCCTCCTGTTCTGAGATCATCAACAACAACTCCGTTGTTATTATTATGAGATTCAACCATATTTGCATCACTCATCTGATTGTTATCACTCTCTTGCAAATCCATCTTCAACTTAGCCACATCTGGATTCACCATAAACCCCCACCCATGAAACAACTAGAGAATCCTCCTCCCAATAGATAACTTTTACATAATTAGCACCTGGAAATGTAAGAACCGAACTTCATAAGTATTTTAAGCATAAAAGATACATACTTTCCTTTAGCTAACACACACACATAGCAATAGGAAAGTGAACAACTTTCAGTAGTAACATGCTCCTTCTAGTAATAAATAGACAAGTTCTAGTCCATAAGACAAAAAAAAGCTTACTTTCATTGGTATTAAGCACAAAAGATACAGACTTTAAGGCAAGAAGAATCCACGAAATTTCAGGAATTTTTTAAGACTTCCATTTTCTCGGCCACCCAGACGGCGACAAAGGGAGGGAGACACAGAGAGAAGAGAAGAGAGCAAAGAAGGCGAGTGGGGAGGCAAAGAAGGCGAGTGAGGAACACAAGGAGCTCGCGTGAAGGAAGAGAGAATTTAGGGTTTCTTTTTGGAATTTTTAGGGATCTCGGGAATGTTTCGTTTCTTACAATCGCCTTTTCCTCACTCCACCCAGCGTTTGTTTCCAACGCGTCTTTTTTTTTTTTTCATTTCAGGCCCACGCGTCTGGCGTTTTGAGCGCGTCCCTGCGTTTGGATTTTGATGCTCTTCTTTTTCATTCGTCAAGTTGACTTTGACAGTCAACTCAAAAGGTTTTTTTTTTTTTTTGTGACAAAGATTCAAAAGTCCAAAACTACTTCATAGTTAGTTATCTGTTTTTAGCGGTTCCATTTTCATTTGTTTTTTTTTTTGACATCAAAAGGCCATTTTATTACTCAAACTTGAGGTGGTCTGGATAACCAAACCGGAATAGAACAACCAACAAAATGTAGTTCCCTATGGAACGATCTAGCAGTCTTAACCAAAAAATCAGCAATCTGATTATGTGCCCGTGGAACGTGAGTGATGTTGAAAGCCGGGAAGCATATCTGTAGCGTCTCTATCTTCTCCAATTCCGTCGAAAAGCTTGGCCACGCCTGAGAGTCCTTTATCATTTCAATTAGTTCCTTACAGTCTGTCCCAAAGCTCTAGCAGGTCGAATGTTGCAGCATATTCTCCATCGCCCACCGCAACACTTCTACTTCTGAGTGCAAGGATGATTCGCGTCGGGGGAAATTTCTTGTCCCCATAAGTTGAGTGTTCCCAGAACTATCCATCCATGCCCATCCGCTTCCACTAAAGTTAGCAGAAGATGTCCAAGATCCATCTATCAAGCAAATATTTCCCAAGCTTACGACTTGGGGATCCTCATTTGTATTATCTTGTGCCACTGTTTGTACCACTTCATTAGCATCCTACCAGGCTTGGCATTCACTCTCTGCATGTCTAACTAGTTCCAAAGGATCTCTATCTATTCCCCTGAAGAGTTTTTCATTCCTAGCCTTCCAAATGTACCAAATTATCCAAGGATAAGGATCCCTATCTTGCTCTGGCCCAATGTTCCATTTTCACTTGTTTACACTTATCAAATAAGCGACTCCATTTTCAAAGAAAAAAACGAAAAATTGAATAGATATGTTGTAGTTTTGCTCGTAACCTTTGTTTGTTTGTTTTTGTCATCTAGACTCAACTAAGACTCTGCAAACCAACTTGGTAATTCTGCATCCATATGAACGACGAAAGACGTTTGCCTCCAAGTACTGTGTGCCGGCTGTTAACCCTTGTGTTCTTCGTTTTTGGTACATGAATAATCATGGAGTGATTAAAGCTCTCTCTCGGGATCCAGATATCTTCTAAATAACTTTCGTATGTTGGCCATTCTGCAGGTTCATAAACCATCTTCACCATTTGGCAACAGTCCGTTGCAAACGTCACATGAAATTATCATAGATTCTTCATACTTTCCAAAGCCCAGATGAAAGCCTTCAACTCAGTATGTAATCGAGAAAGGCTAGCCCTTGTATTTCTCACCCCATCAAAACCTTCTAAAAGGCTATATCATCCTTGTCCTGAAAAATATCATGGACTTTCCATGATTCATCTGTGAAACACATCGTCCATGAATCAAAGGCAATGATTATACACATTGTCCCTGTCAAAAATGTTTCCTCATGTTGTGTAATTTATTGTGAGAGTGATGCATGTGCCTCCAACCATGTTGCAGCTTCCGTTTCTGCAAGTTTAATAATATCTTTAGGATCCACATCTATGTTATCGAAAACCATGCTATTTCTAGATTTTCCAATATACCATATAATCCATTTAAATTAATGATTATCCATATTTGATACAACTCTCCAAAACAAGTGATCCATATTTGCGAAAATGGATTGAAGTGGAACAACTTGCGGGTTCGAAGGAATACTCGAGAGAGCCCAAACTTGGATTGACGAAGGACATTCAAAGAATACATGATTCACTGATTCTTCCTCTGATCCACAACGTGCGTATTGTAAATCTCCTTGTATCTCTCATGACCGTAAATTCTTCTTTACCGATATGCACCCTGAAACAATTTTCCACAAAAAAATGCTTGAACTTTGGTGGGTACCATATTTTCCAACACTGAGCTTTCAAAGTTATTACAGTCGGTCCAAACATGATGGAGACTAGGGGTGGGCGTTCGGGTACCCGTTTGGGTTCGGGTAAGATATTTCGGATTTTCGGGTATTTCGGTATAGAGGTTTAGAACCCGTTCGGATATTTCTGTATTTCGGGTCGGGTTCGGGTATTTTTAGTTCAGATTCGGTTATTTCGGATCGGGTTCGGATATTTAGATTTTGAAAAAAAAATTAAATTTTCATTTCTCAAGTTTGTTGTATTTAAAAATATAACTTTCAGTTAACTAATTTTTTTATTTTCAATAGATTGAATGGTTAATAGATTTAGACATAACATTTTAAAACTAAAAAGGCATTAATTTAGTTACTTTTTTTTTAATTTTGGATGTAACTTTTTGTTAATTTTTGAAATAAAAAGCTTAACATGCATTTTAAGTGAGTAGCAAATCATTTTTTCCGTAATTGTATGTATATCATATGAACTTAAAGTAAGTATAGTATCAATATAAATATTTTATATAAAATGAGAGATATAAACGAGAAATATAAGGTTAATTATACATATGTTCGGTTATCTTCGGATATCCATTTGGGTTTGGGTATTATCCGTTCGGGTTCGGGTATCCAATCTCTCATTATTCAATACCCGTTCGGGTATTTTGCTACTTCGGTTCGGATTTCGGTTCGAGTTTTTCGGATCGGGTTCGGGTGCCACTTCGGATATCGGGTAAAGTGCCCACCCCTAATGGAGACTGTTCCTATATCTGGATAAGTTCTTTCCACCTGATAACCTGATTTGACCGAATATTTACCATTAATTCTGAAATGTCATCCATGTTTATCTGAAATGGGGTGTCGACTTAGAGGTATACTCTCTATAATGTTTGCATCGTCTGGGTCTATCAGTGCTCTAATAGCCTGGGAATTCCATGTTCTTGCATTTGTATTGCTGAGTGAATCCACTATAAGGTTCGGTTGAAGAATTTGGTGATTACTATTTGCTAGTCTCGGGCGAGTGGATAGAAGCCAGGGAACATTCCACACTAAAATGGAAGATCATGTTCCCACCCTTTTGATTAGTCATTTGTTAACCAGAGATCTAGCTGAGAATGTATTTCGCCATCCATAGGATGGTGAGTATGATCTTATCGGTTCCAGGGGTGATGTGTTCCGGAATTACTGACCTTTAAAAACACTAGAAAATAAAGTATTCGGTTTCTCGATTGAACGCCATAACTATTTTCCCAACATAGCTGTATTAAAAATCCATTAAACCATAAACATCCCTCATCCTTTTGGAGACAAACCTTATCCCATGATTGTCAATGCATACCTTGACCCCATACCTCCAATATTCCGGATTCCTAATATGTCCGTTAATTCTTGACGATTCGATGCTTTAATCTTATGGCCAATTTGTATTGAGGATTTCTGAAAGTTTATCAGTTGGCCAGAGACTGCTTCATATTCCTTCATGATCTACACGATAGTCTGACATTCTTCGCTTTGTGCCTTGCAGAAGAAAAGGCCGTCGTTCGCAAACAGAAGGTGGGATATTGACGAACATGCTCGTGCCATTTTTATCCCCATCAGTCGATGTTTTTTTTAGGCTTTGTGGATGTTCGCAATTAAAGCTTTCGTATACAAAATAAATAAATAAGGAGAAACTTTTATTATATGGTTAATGTGGTTGTTTAATTTATTTTAATAATTTAAAATTAAAAAAATGATAGAGGATACACTAACTTTCATCAAATTTTTATTATTCAAAATCATTAATTGTCATATATATTTTAGACACATTATGCAATTTCGTAATTTTTATTTAAAGAAAGAACGAAGAACGTTGATAATTAATTTATAATTAATTTAATAAAAAGTTTATTATATATTTAGATGGACCAGCTTATTTTTCTATGGATTCTAAGAATAATAGTGGTGATGACACATGACTACCTCAAATGTACATGACTACCTCAAATGTTGTAATGTTTCTCAAATAATATATAATGGATATGATGCCTCTCAACTCTTTTCCTACGTGCAGTAAACCACCTGACCATCATCATCTGTATGAATATAATCAGATCAATTATAGGTGATCATTCTTGGACAATCCCTTTTTAGAAAACCTTGAATTCATGTGCACAATACATGCATCATGATTCGATGGGTAAACATGTTTCACAACATTTGTTATTGACAAAGCACACTGTAAAACTATTTCCAATTTTGATGAATCAGCTAAAATTCTCTACACCTTTTGTAAAAACCATGTCAAGAAATCATCATCCTCGCTAGGCCGGGGCATTCGGGGTCCCAATCGGGTTTCGGTTTTATCCAATCGGGTTTTAGTTTTTCGGGTTTATCAAAATCAGCCCCATTCGGATTATATGAAAGTTCGGTTCGGGACCGGTTCGGATTCTATCGGGTTCGGGTCGGGGTTAGTAAATCTTCAAAGAACCGGTACAACCCAATATACTTTCGGAGTCGGGTCCCAATCGGTTTTTCGGTTTAAAAGTACCTGATTTTTACATATTTTATAACCAAAACATGAGTAAAATCGATTTTTCAGTTTTAAAATACCTGATTTGTACTTATTTTGTAACCAAAACTTAAGTAAAATCGATTCAAAAATAAGGAACATCAAGTCATCAACCATGATCATTCAAAATCAAACAAAAAGTAAACATATTTACTGATAAAAAGAAAACCAAATAAATAAAAGCATAAAACGAAAACCAAGTTCTCAAGAAATGAGAAACATTGTTTAACGAAAACAAAATCTAAATCTAAATATTTCGAGATTCAATGGCCATCTTTAACCATCAACCTTCATGTAATAGAACCACCGACCTTCATGTAATAGATAAGTATTTTAGATGATGTTCAATATTTCTTAGTGTATTTTGGATGCATATTAGGAATTGAGATCATGTTTGGTACAAGAGGTTTTGAATGTTTCGGGTTCTATCGGATATCCATTTAGATTCGGGTTCGGTTCGGATAATACCCATAACCCGAAATACCACAAAACAAGACCCATTCGGTATTTACGTCGGGTTCGGATCGGTTCGGATTCATTTTTATCGGATCGGATTCGGTTTGGGTTTTCGGGTTCGGTTTATTTGCCCAGCCCTAATCCTCGCTGTCCACAATGGCATAAACAAGTGACAAACCTATAATTGGTATCATGTCCACTAGAAGTCAACTGCACACCTTTGTCTTTCCCATTTAGGTGTGTTCCATCAACCACCAATACATGTCACAGTTTCTTAAAACCATCAATAGGAGCACCAAATGACATAAACGGATACATGAATTGTTTAGCCCCGCTGCCATATGTCTCCATCTCTAAATCAGCAACAGTTTCTCGATTTTCAAGCTTTAACATGTACATATACTTTGGAAGCTTTATGTAGGATTCCTATTTTGTACCCCGTATATTGTCCAATGGTTGGTCAATTATATGTTAACACTTCATATATGAAGCAGATAGCCTAAAATCTTCAAGTACAAGTCTTTGCAGATCTCTTAATTTTGCCGTATTCAAAGGTTCAACAAACTTAGACTTATAACCAGCAGCGACGCGATGTCGCTTTTCCTTTGAATCAGTCTATGGTTTTAATAGGACAACAATGTTCCAGTTGAGCTTTCTGAATCTAATAATATCCAAACTCCATCATCTAGTGTGCGGTTCACCATTTGTTTGAACTAAAATTAGTTTTTATAACATAAATAAGTAGAGATATTTGGCAATCTTCTTTACTCCAAAACACATTTCCAACGTAAAATTTCTCATTCCCTTCATCAACATTAAGGTTTAGAATCTCATCACACTTATATGTTGTGTCATCGAACAAAGAGGTAATGTTAAACTCTCCTCATCCACCTACTCAATTGTTCGCGTTTCGCTAGCTCCAGCGGCATCTACACTATCGCTTCCACAATTAAGCATCCATGAATGTTCATCAGTGTTACATTCAGATTTTATCTTCCAATTTACTCAACTTGATTCGCCAATGTCCACATATTTTCAAAAGACCTGTTGGTTGTACATCCATATTGTTTAGGCATCATTTCCTCCTCGTTGAAAATAAAATATACGGAGTTTGAGCCACCACAATCATCTCTTATAATAGGAGCCCATAACTCCTTGTGATAGCTTTAGGTCTTGACATCTCTCTCATCCACCTCATCAGTCACACTCCCAATTCTATCAAAACCTACATTGGCCTACCTATCTTTGCTTCTAATGTTATATATCACCCATAATTCTCTCTTCTACCTTCTCCCCCTATATGGCCAATTCAGCTTTATCAAAATTCACTACATTGACTCTAGACCCGACACTGGATACATACGCTCCCTTAGCTGATTCTCAACCATCATCAAACATTGCCCTCCTTAATGTATGTGTAGTGTACCAAACACATCACCATCATATTCTTTGGCATTATCATTGCTACCTCTAGATGCATGCTCAGTCTCACTTTCTGCTGTCACCCCACATCTATTCTCCACATATAGCCTTGCAATATTCTCTCATCGCAAACCAGCACCTTCAACACAAATACGGACAAAAAGCTGTTTGCTGGCTTCACCAAAGCTAATGTAAAGAAAAAATGAGAAAAAAATAAAGAGATGGAGGAAACCTTACCTCGACAACCATTAACAAAATCTGCTTTTTTCCTATCTAGAAAAAAATAAATTTTCATTTACTCCAAATCATCATGCCTTTTGTTTTTTTGAAACAAGTTATATCGTTAATATCATCGATTAGAAAAACTTATTGTATCACTAATTTGACGATGACAGTGAAGTCAAATAATCCATAAACTTAACATCTACAATATACAATCATGTCACTAATTAGCTTGCTATAATCCAAGGAAATATGCCAATCCATCGCTTTTCTAAAGAATATTTTGTTCAAGAAAAAACAGCACCAAAGTTAAAGTACACCTAATCTTCAGATTAACACAATATATTAAAATGCAACTCAATATGAAGTGCTCTCTTTTATAATAGAGATTTATTTTTTTCCTTAGATCAATATAACTAAGTCTCTTTTATTTAGATAAATAACTTGTGATATTGGAATAAGATATCATTCATTAACGATAAATAACTTTGTAATTATATGTATATACATTTTTTATGTAGGAAATTTTTGTTCTACGCTAATGTCTAAAGTAACCTTCAAAAAAGTACATAGGAAACCGATGAAATCATTGTCTTTATCTCTTCCATTTTTTCTTCTTGGTTTTATAGTTAAATTGACCAACTATAAAAGTGTTGAAATAGATAGATATAAAACGGTGGTGAAAGACGGCTAATAATCAGGCAATTGACACAAGTTCTCACTAGCTTTGCCATGTCTATTAAAGGATTTTTAAAAAGAGTCTCTAAAGTGGGTGTATGTGCATATAAATTCACGAAGATGTCTTGCACATCTTAAAAACCTTCTTAGATATACATATAAGTTACATTCATGAAGTCTATTTACACATTTGTGAATGCATTTCTGAATCTAGAGAAAAATATTAAAATTTAGGAAAATATCATATATGTTGATGAAGGTCTTTTTAACATTTTTAAAGAAAAAATGTTTCCGAAAAAATGTTTGAAACAAATTTCTAAATAAATTTTTTGGAAAAATGAAAATAAAATTACATTTTTTTCTAAAACGAAAGTATTTTATTTAAATATTTATTTATTTTTATGTATTTTATAAAAGAGATATAATTTCATTTATATGATTTGATCAATTTGATTTTTATATGTTAATTTTGGAAGAAATATTTGTTGTATGGCTTCTTAGACTGTTTCTCTATGACCCTTTTGTTGATTTGAAGTGTTTATATCTCAACCACACATATTTTTATTATCTTTTGTCATCTGTTATTTCTTTGGCTTTATAGTTACTAGGTCGTTTTCCGCGCTACGCGCGGATTATTGCTATATAAAAACTTACAATTTAAATTATTTTTTCAGTACTACATATTATAAAATGAGTTTTAGTTAACACAAATTGTTTATCATTTGCCATATTTAGTATAACATGGGGATGGACGATGTTTGGTCGTTTAAATATTGTGTTGCGGAAAGCTTTACTTGTCATAGGATGCCAAGTTAACTGTTGCCTTTATGTATAAAAATTTTGTATTCCTCTTTATGAAGATTTGTATGATATTAATGGTGTTCTCAAAGTAAAAACGCTTTCTTGATGCTGAGATGGAAAATTGTTAATTTCTTTGTAGTTTTGAAACAAATAACTAAACTGGATTTGATTTAATAAGTTTCTAGATTGCACGGAAGCTTCATCGGGAGCCCGTTTTCCCATTCAATACCAGAATCAGATCGGAACCTTGTGTACCTTACGGAATCTCGATTCAAATATATTGTGGCAATTATTTATGAAATATTAAAAGTAATTAATTGGATAATAGTTTCTTATAAACTTAATTTATTTGTATTGTCACAATTTTAATATGAAATCATTCAATGTTATTGTAAGTAAATAAATGTTTTATTTTGAATTTGAATCATATAATTTTAGTCATTATTTTTATAAATTTTTCTTATATCAGTAATATATATATATATATATATATATATATATATAGATATACGCTTCCAACATGTATATGATTCCTAATTTTTTTTTAAAAAGTTGTTTTTCCGCTTATACACGGTTCCGCTTTTGCAACTCTTGTTACTATTATGACCACATATTTTCTGTTTCTTATGATGAATTTATAAGAACATCAATTCACATAGAAAGTTAGACCATTGTTGGTCACCATTATCAACATTAATGTTTTTGTGTGAAAATTATATTTATTATTTTGTGTGTCGTTTGCACTTGTTCAAAAACAAATCAACCATCTCTATTTTTAAATCACCAAATATGAAAATAAAATCATTTTATTTGATTATTATAACACTTATTTTTGAGTTAATGGTAAAAGAATGAAAAATTTAAATAATTATGAAACTATATTGGTAATTCTTCTAAATAGATCATTTTCAAGTTTTTGTCACAAAAATAGATCACAAGGAGGTAAATGACCAAAATGTTTTATTTAATAGGTAAAAGAAGTCTAATACCCTAGATATATTTAAAAAAAAAAGAAAAATTTATAGTTTTAGATTATATGTTTTCAAATTCGAACTTTTAGTTAATTTTTTTTTAACTTTTTTAATTTTATTTTCTAAATTTTATTTTTGTAATTCGTAAAATACTTTTTAAAACTATTTTTAAATTTTTATTTTTAATATTTCTTTTTTATTTTATAAAATTTTAAACCTCAATTCCAAATCTTCACCCCTTAACTCTAAACCCTAAGGTTTGGATTAGTTAACCCTATGGGTATAAATGTATATTACCTCTTTAATGAAATATTTTGATCATTTTCATCATTAAAATCTATATTTGTGACAAAAAAAATTTAGTTCTATCCTAGGGTATTTCCCAACTATATTAATCATTTAATTAATTTAATATATTTATATTACATGAGTTTTTATTATTCCCTCCAATCTGTGAATAGTATTTTTCGTTTGTTCACAGATATTTATAAATACATCAAATTTGTATAATGTATCACTTCTATAAATACCAATTTATACTAAAAGTAAAGAGAAATAATTTAAAAAGGATCAATTGATTTTCTTGAAATTTATAATTTACTATTATTAAATAAGATGAAACATATAGAGAATATAAAAATATCTCTATTTGAAATATTTTTTTCCAAAATTTTATCTATATGGAACAGAGGTAGTATTTGTTATTTATCGTTTTGTTATTTATTTATTATTTCTTTTTATATTTCCTTATATTTTTCCTATATATTTTTATAATTTTGCATATGTATTTATAGATTATTCGTTAATTTACTTTGTGAAATGATATTATGTAATGTTTATGTTCTTGTAAATCAAATAAATTTGATGTTCGTCAAATAAATATAAATATTAAGTTAGTTTATTTTAGTTAAGAGCATGACTTGTTTAGTATTAAAAACTATTTATCTAAAATAATTCACATAAGTATTACGGATACAGACGTGAATCTGCTCAAGAATGAAGCGGTTCCCCTTGACAATTGCAACAGCATGGAGGCTACCAGACTCATCTTTAGCTTGACACAACCTGTGAAGTTCCTCCAGTAAACTCTGGTGGGTGCTTTCATTCTCACGGTCATTAGCTGGAGCCGAGAGTTTCCGAAGAGTAGCTAATGCAAACTCAAGCATCTTTCCAAGGTAATCAATATCCAAGGTGCCAGAGTTAAGCAACTACCAACAAAAAGAAGAAATGAGAACCACATCAGTTGAAATATATGTATAAACAGATCAGTCACTAAAGATCAGAAGAGATGAGGCAAACCTGTGAGAGAAGGTCAAGATCAATAGTTTCAGTTATTTCCACTTTCCAGCTATCAGGCACCATCTGGCAAAGCTCATCCCAGGCTCCTCCAGTTTCATTGATTCCATCACACTATCCCAGAAAGCTTTCTCCATAGTCTCCTTTACCTTCCTCTGCATCACACATTTTCAAAAAAACAACACTGAGAAACCTTGTTATTAAGTTACTTCAACCCAAAGAAAACAAACCTTTAGACTGTCCTCTTCATCCTTGACAGTTCTCGTGTGTCTTGTCCCATTTTCATTACAGATTCCCATCCAGTCTGCAAGTTTCTTAAACATGTTCATATAATGAAAAGAGTTCAAAACTATGGAGGCAAATCAAAAGCTAAATCAAGATCTCCAACCTTTCCACAAATATAAAGACCACCAACATACAGAGCAACCTGAAGAATCAAAAATTTAAATCTCAAATCAGTCCATTATATTACACAGAAAAAGAAAAAGCCAAACATGAGAGCTCCTTTCTATGCTACAAAATCAAATCTCTCATGTTTGGCTTTGATCTGTTACCATGTCACCAAGACCAAGCATCATGAACTCTGAGGCACTCACACCAGGCTCCACACCACGAAACACTATTTTAACAGGCAACTCCAGTTTCTTTGTAATCAATTCCAGTCCAGGAAGATTCAAACTATTGGCTACTGTATGAACCGGGTTCGACGCTTGCTGAGTCGCCACGGTCACCATAACGTTAGTACCAAAGAACCTCTCAGAGAAGAACACCCAGAATATGTCATACACAAACAGACACAGGAGGAGCATAGCACATATTTTGATATTAGGAAGACGAACATGGCTGACGAAAGCAATACAAATAGATATCCCAAGCAAATTGTTCAACACCCAATGACCAGAGACAAGCCACGCCACTACTGTGACTGCACAAGCCACAAGAAGCAGTCCTTGCGTTCTGGTAAAGGACTTCGAGCAGCAGCGTGAGAGAACGGGGTCACAGAGACCGAGCTGGGACTTGATGTACAAAATCAAAATTTTATAACCATAATCGCAAACAAATGATCATAGCAGAACCTAAACTCCACTAAATACAGTATAATAGCCATGAAAGTGAAACACTTTCTCAAAGAAGAAGAATACAAATAGTTACCTGCCGGTGGAGAGGGGAGACATGCCAGTGGATTCCATGCCTGTAGATGTAGTTGCTTCTGCATAGTTTCAATTAGGGTTGGCTTTATATAGAAGGAGATAGAGGGGAAGGTGGAAGAAACCATTAAATCAGAATTAAAGAGCAAGAGTGGATTACGGTAACGGTGAATTGTGGAAAGTTTGATCGGGGATGATGAAGAGGAATCGTCAGAGGAAGAACAAACTTCACGCGTTTCAGCCGTAGCGAGATCGGCTTGAATCAGATCAAAAGTAAACATAGCCCAAATGAAAGACCCGTTTCTGTGGACCAAAGCATATATGACGTGTCAAAAAGGAGTCTTCTGATTGGCTGATTTAATTGTCCTACGTGGACACTCTCCCTGATGCTCATATAACCCTTTTAGTATAGGTTAGATAGTTACGTTTTAACTACGCATTTTTTTTAGGTAAATAAATACTTACGTAATGCACTCTTGATTAACATTACTAGTATTAGATGAGTCTCCGCGTAGATACGCGGATTTTTCTTTTAAAACTTACTAGGTGACCGGCCCGCACCCTGTGCGAACCTAACAAAATTCAAAATATAGAATAAATAGTGTATAGTTTTAGAAGTAACGGAGTTTACATTTTAATACCACCATCTTTACGAGAAAGCATCAGTCATGGAGAAAAACTGGTACTCAATATTTGACATGGACGAGAGGGAACAAAGTAACTTCAGTATCAAGAGGCAGTTATTGTGTATATGTATAATTGCAACGTCCTAAAATAATTTGTGTGTTTAAGAAGGAAATTTTAAGAGAGATTTTATATTGTAATAAGGTAAGTCATTACAAACGAATTAAGAATTTAGAAACATTAAGGTAAATTGGCATTTAAAATTTTAATAAATGTGATAATAACTTGGGTAAGAAATGTTTAAAATAAATAAGGTAACTTACATTTAAACTATTCATAAGTTACTTTGCAACTTACACATGTCAAATCAGAAAACAACATGTGCAATAGAAAAAGAGCTGAAGAAAAAAAAAAGATGATATAGCTCACATTCCCAAAGAACATATAGAACCTCTTATTATAATTGAAAACATATGATAAGCCAATATAAATAATTTTATAAATTTATTTATAATTTAATAAATGATTTATAAAGCATTCATGAAATTTATTAGACATTAATAGTTATTATGATACTTTATATACAAATATAAGGCTTTCTATACGTATATAAAATCATTATATCAATTCAAATAAACATTTTTGTTTCTTATTTTATGCAATTTATAAATATAAAAAATTTGATCACATTATTACTATTTCATAGTTTCAACAATTAGTTGCCATAAATAATTATTTCTAAAATTATGTAGATTATTTGGAAAGTGGTAA
This sequence comes from Brassica napus, assembly GCF_020379485.1. Lineage (NCBI taxonomy): Eukaryota > Viridiplantae > Streptophyta > Magnoliopsida > Brassicales > Brassicaceae > Brassica > Brassica napus. The sequence continues at coordinate 66,663 of NW_026014872.1, forward strand.
TTGAATTATCCTTTCCTTTTAGATATAATTATAATAAATAAAATCTTCAAATCATCTGCCAATCAAATTATAACAATTTGAAGAGTTCATTTATGATCGACACATAATAAAAAAATCACTTATATGACTTCTCAATCAATATGTAGTAGGTTTATACTTTTAAAAATTATTTATATCATTTTATAAATTATTTTAAAATTCTGATAAATTTATTCTTTAAACAACGATAAATAATTTAAAAATAATATTAATAGACATGTTTGGATTTTGTTATATTTAAAATAGTTCTTATATAACTATATTCGAATACAATTCATCAAGTAGAGTATAAAACTATTATAATTATCTTATATAAAATTTAGTTCATTATATTTTATAAATTATAAATATTGAAAGTAATAAATAAAACATTATTAATCTTTCTATAATTTAGAGAGTTAGTTTCCATAAATTGTTATTTGTAATATTCTTTAGATTATATGGCAAGTGATGTTAAATGATTTTAGACTTACCTTAAACTTGTAGATCTATATTAAATAAATAAAAATTAAGAACAATCGACCATTCAAATTATAACAATTAAATTGAAACTTCACCTATGAGCGACACGTCACCAGAAATCAGTAAAGTGACTTCTTTTTCAAAATATAGAATAAATAGTGCATAGTTTTAGAAGTAACAGATTTTATATTATCATTAATTAGAATTTTATTGTATATGTGTTGTAATTCTTTATTTTAGGTGAATAATATTTTTTTTACATAAATAATATTAAATTGATATACCGGGTATATCCGCAAATACTTCTCCGGAACTTCACTCGAAAATTCATCATCTGTTCCAACAAAATTTGTTTGAAAGAAGCCAATTTTGTACGGATGCGCGGTTGTCCGATAATCACCAATAGCATCGTACAATTTGAATAATTGGACGACCTTCGCATCGCCCTCGATTAATTTCCCTTCGAATTGTTTGATGAGCTGTTCACCAACTGAAGCATGAATTCTGGTCCCCTACACGAAGATGAGATAAAGTTATATGAGTTGGATTGAGAACAAAAGACTAAAGACGATTATGAGTTGTAAAAAATGTAGTAATCTACTTACTTCTTTATCAACGAAAACCATTTGGATGGTGTTTCCGGAATCTTTGTTGTAATTTCTCCACAAGTGAAGAATTCTAACCTCAATACGTCATGTATCTTTACATGGTTTTAATTGCCTGATAAAAGACACTCGGTTTTTGGGAGCTTGAACTATTACAATACTGTTTTTAAAAATTTGATATCTTCACAACACTGTATTGTATGTAAGACCTAGATTAAAGAAAGATATTAACTCTACATTGTCATAAGCTGGTTTGCATTTAATATATATAAGAATTTGCGCAAGTAATGAATATTTAAAACAAGGTAAGTCATTAAAATGAATTAACAATTTAGAAAGATTTAAAAGTCGAATTATGTGATACTAACTTGCGCAAAAAAAATGCTTATTCTCAATAAGGCAACTTTATATTGTCGACCTTTCAAAAATAAATGACGTTGCTATATTTATTTTTTATAATAAATATTGAAATAGATTAAAGAAAGTTATCCCCCTATTAACTATTTCACTGGGAATTTTATATTGTAATAAGGTAAGTCATTACAAACGAATTAAGAATTTAGAAACATTAAGGTAAATTGGCATTTAAAATTTTAATAAATGTGATAATAATTTGGGCAAGAAATGTTTAAAATAAATAAGGTAACTTACATTTAAACTATTCATAAGTTACTTTGCAACTTGCGCAAGAAAACAAAATTATTCATAAGTTACTTTGCAAAATAAATAAGGTAACTTACATTTAAACTATTCATAAGTTATTTTAAAATTCTGATAAATTTATTCTTTAAACAACGATAAAAAATTTAAAAATAATATTAATAAACATGTTTGGATTTTGTTATATTTAAAATAGTTATAATATAAATATATTCGAATACAATTCATCAAGTAGAACATAAAACTATTATAATTATCTTATATAAAATTTCGTTCATTATATTTTATAGTTTATAAATATTGAAAGTGATAAATAAAACATTATTAATCTTTCTATAATTTCGAGAATTAGTTTCCATAAATTGTTATTTGTAATATTCTTTAGATTATATGGCAAGTGGTATTAAATGATTTTAGACTTACCTTAAATTTTTAGGCAACTTTATATTGTCGATCTTTCAAAAATAAATGACGTTGCTATATTTATTTTTCACAATAAATATTGAAATAGATTAAAGAAAGTTATCCCCCTATTAACTATTTCACCGGGAATTTTATATTGTAATAAGATAAGTCATTACAAACGAATTAAGAATTTAGAAACATTAAGGTAAATTGGCATTTAAAATTTTAATAAATGTGATAATAGCTTGGGCAAGAAATGTTTAAAATAAATAAGCTAACTTACATTTAAACTATTCATAAGTTACTTTGCAATTTGCGCAAGAAAAAAAATTATTCATAAGTTACTTTGCAAAATAAATAAGGTAACTTACATTTAAACTATTCATAAGTTATTTTAAAATTCTGATAAATTTATTCTTTAAACAACGATAAATGATTTAAAAATAATATTAATAAACATGTTTGGATTTTGTTATATTTTAAATAATTATTATATAATTATATTCGAATACAATTCATCAAATAAAACTATGATAATTATCTTATATAAAATTTCGTTCATTATATTTTATATTTTATAAATATTGAAAGTAATAAATAAAACATTATTAATCTTTCTATAATTTCGAGAATTAGTTTTCATAAATTGTTATCTGTAATATTTTTTAGATTATATGGAAAGTAGTGTTAAATGATTTTAGACTTACCTTAATTTTTTAGGCAACTTTATATTGTGGACCTTTCAAAAATAAATGACGTTGCTATATTTATTTTTCACAATAAATATTGAAATAGATTAAAGAAAGTTATCCACCTATTAACTATTTCACTGGGAATTTTATATTATAATAAGGTAAGTCATTACAAACGAATTAATAATTTAGAAATATTAAGGTAAATTGTCATTTAAAATTTTAATAAATGTGATAATAGCTTGGGCAAGAAATGTTTAAAATAAATAAGGTAACTTACATTTAAACTATTCATAAGTTACTTTGCAATTTGCGCAAGAAAAAAAATTATTCATAAGTTACTTTGCAAAATAAATAAGGTAACTTACATTTAAACTATTCATAAGTTATTTTAAAATTCTGATAAATTTATTCTTTAAACAACGATAAATAATTTAAAAATAATATTAATAAACATGTTTGGATTTTGTTATATTTAAAATAATTATTATATAATTATATTCGAATACAATTCATCAAGTAGAGTATAAAACTATTATAATTATTTTATATAAAATTTCGTTCATTATATTTTATAGTGTATAAATATTGAAAGTGATAAATAAAACATTATTAATCTTTCTATAATTTCGAGAATTAGTTTCCATAAATTGTTATTTGTAATATTCTTTAGATTATATGACAAGTGGTGTTAAATGATTTTAGACTTACCTTAAATTTTTAGATCTAAATTAAATAAATAAAAATTAAGAACAATCGACCAATCAAATTATAACAATTAAATTGAAACTTAACCTATGAGCGACACGTCACCAGAAATCACTAAAGTGACTTCTCTTTTAATATATAGGGGGATGTCAAGTTTTTTATTTAAAAAATTAACAAAAAGTTACATCCGAAATTTAAAAAAAATAACTAAATTAATGCCTTTTTAGTTTTAAAATGTTATGTCCAAATCTATTAAAAATAAAAAATTAGTTAACTGAAAGTTATATTTTTAAATATAAAAAACTTGAGAAATGAAAATTTTAATTTTTTTTTTCAAAATCTAAATATCCGAACTTGATCCGAAATAACCGAATCCGAACTAAAAATACCCGAACCCGACCCGAAGTACAGAAATACCCGAACGGGTTCTACACCTCTATACCGAAATACCCGAAAATCCGAAATACCCGATCCGAACCTGAACGGGTACCCAAGGCTAAACTAAATCGATAATTATTATCCCTTAGCTATATATGGGCTTAACGAAATCGAAAATAGTTTTGGGCTTGTCTACATAAGCGATTGATTAAAATAAATGAAAAAAAAAATTCAAAAAAACCAGCCAATAGAATTATAACGTTTTTCCTGAGAAGCTCTATATGAGTGCCACCTCAGCAGAAATCACTAAAGTAACTTCTCTTTTAATGTATAGGGGGATTTCTCCTAACTTTATCTCATCCCACGTTTATCTAACCATATCGACAGTTTATATATATTCTTAAAAATATAAGATCAATTTTGAGAACTGTTGGTTATAGTACTTACCTGAAACTATTGTTTTTTTCTATTTGATGTTAAACTAATTTTTTTCAGCGATGTTAAACTAAATAGTTATAAAAAAAAACTAAATAGTTATTTAATAAGGATAAGAAACCTAGTATTCTAATTTCCCCTACATTTTCTTTCATAATGAACCACTGCTTTTAGTTTAGTTAGCCAAAAAACAAAATTTATTCAGTTAAGTATCTTTATATATAAAGAAGGGTTTGTATCCCTCACATGAAGCCACATGGGATGACAGGTCAAAAATCGTTTCATGTCGTCGCGACACCTGTCCTGCATTCAAAACGAAACGCTTCATTAAGTAATGTATTCAGGTAGGCCTGGGATTTCGGGTATTCGGATCGGTTCCGGGTAAGATCCGTTCGGGTCCGGATATTCGGTTATTTACAAATTGTATCCAATGAGTACTTGGAACAGTTCGGTTCGGTTTCGGATCGGTTTTCGGTCGGTTCCGGGTCGGTTCCGGATATTAAATTATTAAACCAAAACTAATATTTTTATGTATTTTATATTTTCTATTTTTATTTTTATTTTTTTTTTAAAATAGTTTAATCCAAATCGGATATATATGTATAGTTTGAAAGTAACTACAACGAAATAGAAGTGGTGCAGTGGTAAAAGTTGATGTACTTTCAACTTTCCCACCCGGGTTCGAAACCCATGAGGCGCAAATCCATGTTTTTTAAACATTATTTCGGTTTAAACGGGTACCCGATCGGATCCGGATAAAAACCCGAACCGACCCGATACCCGTGGATATTCATAAACATTACCCATCGGTTAAATATGCCTTATCCGAAACCGATCCGAACCGGTCCATTTCGGGTCGGATCCGGTTCGGTATTCGGTTCCGGTTAAAAAGTCCCAGGCCTATATTCAGGTTATTTCGGCTTCTTCTTTACGCATACATTTCAATGTGTACTTGGGCTAAGAAATCAGAAGGGTCTGTATTTAAAAGTACATGCAGCCCGAAAGCCCAATAAAGTGTGCCCTAATTGTGTCGACAAGAAAAAATGGAAATTTTAGGATCGGCCTTTACTTTGTTCTATGGCGTCTTCTCATCTTCCTCACTATCTCTGAAACCGCACGAGTTATGTGATTAATCATATTAATTCAATCAACCAGGACGAGGTCTTGAATGTATGATTTACATCAGTGAGGCGGTGTATTGCGAGTATAAATAGGTCAGTATTCCTGCTCTCGAAATCATCATCTCTTCTATATCTCTTTTAGTACACTTATATTCCGTGATATGGCTAATTTGAGAGTTTTTCTCCGAATTGAAGCCGGCAGGTGTTCCTCTGTTGACGGTTGTCGAGGTTAGGTTGATGTGGTTCTGGAAGGCGTGGTGGGGAGATGTAAATGTAAGTTTATTCTTCAGATCTTGATTGTTGTGTATTCAAATAATTCCGGCGAGCTGCTTTCTGTTTATTGATACTGACTTCAATCGACCACCGTTTCAGGCTATTATTTTGCAAACCACCATTAAACTCTGACACTAAATGAATATCCGTAACTGAAGAATTTTTTTCTAGGTGTTAAACATCAGAGAGGAGATTAACAATATAGTTCGGATTAAGAGTTATCAAAATTTTGATTTATGCGTCTCCAAACTAATAATTTGATTAATAAACAAATGGTTCTGTTTTCCAGGGAGAATCGTGTCTCAAGAACATCTCTCTCTGATGGTCTTGATGGACTTGAGGAAGGCCACTTAAAGGCTTCCTCTTCGTATTCTCATGGTACAAGTGAACGGGCGATGATGAATCACTGGAGAGTCTGCAGGACAGAGTTTAATTTCTAAAGTGAGTATTCTCTTTTCATATCTACAAACATCGACATTAGGATCTATAAAAGTTTTATAATCTGTAATTCTTGATTATGAATTGGCTTCTGGTGTTAAAGGGTGGGAACGGATCTGAACTCTTAAGAGTATATCAACAAGGATTTGTATGTGTAACCCTTATTGAATCTTGAGCTATAGTCTCTTGCTTTCTGACAAGTCTAGCCATCAAGACAATACCATTTTGATGTTATTCTTTTCATACTCATGTATGATATCATCAGGTGACTGGAGACATACATGAAGAAGTTGAGAGTTATAACCGCTTGCTTGACAAAGTGGTAGACTGGTAGTTCACAATGGAAGAAGACTCACGAGCCTGCACAGAAAACTGCTGCCATTGTGACAACCCTATTGAAATTAGAGCCACATGTGTTCCCAAAACAATCATGGATGAGATGTGTTTAGTTGTTTCTCCATTTGGCTGAGTTTCCTCCCATTAAATATGTGCGGTAATTGATCTGAAATTATGTGAACTTTACAGGAACATTGGAGAAAACGAACGCTCTGGCTGATGTCATATAAGTTCCTGGAGGCACTTGCTGTTATTTTTAGAAAATATTTAATAAATTTGTTATGTAATATTGGAATCTTTTTATTGTTCCATTACTTATTTATCTAATCTATTAAAACAGGAGTACAAAATTAAACTTACCCTTACACTTGCACAATATTTACAATAACATGCCACTAAAATATTAAATAACCATAAATTTAAGCTATTAATGTGTTTTCCTAATTTAATTACTCTTTACCTAAATAATTATTCTATTTATTAAAAACACCACTCCACATATATCTCTCTTATTAAAAGCAACGATTCTATTGTTACAAAAATATTCATGTTTATTGAAAATCATAAAAGTGTAATTTGAAGAAACAAACAAAATTATAAACAAATTTGAATTAACCCTAAAATGATATCAATTGGTCAAATAAAATCTAAACTTAACTAATTAATCGAATATTCCTTCCATATATACTATCACAAAAAAACGAAACTAACGAAATCTTTTAGTTAATTCCAATTTCCATCAACAACAATATTCCATATTAGTTTATTAGGAACTAAGTCGTATATGGAAATAAAAATATATGAATATATATAGTTTAAACGATCGTAAAGTATTGTGACAAAATCAAATATCTAAGTTTAACTATGGATCTAACCGGTGATCATTAGAGGGACATTAAGAATGAGTAGGAAAAAAAATGTAGAGGAATAAAATTATATGAATGAAAAAAAAATTATTTCTCATCAATTTTGGGGAGGAACAAATTTGTTTTATATTCTTCTAGAATAAAAGGAATAAGAAGGAATAAAAAGGAAAAACTATTTCTTATTAATGGTAAAATAAAAAATGAATAACAAAGAATGTATTATTCTTTTTCATTCTTTGGTCACCAGTTATACCTTATGTACAATATGATATACTTTCGAAACCAGGTGTTTTGCCCGCTATCGCCGGCATAATCATTTTATTCTTATTTATAAACACATGCATTACAAATTCAAAAATAATTATGATAAAAAATTGTTTATATTCTCAAAATTTTAAACTCAATATAAAATTATTAAATAACAAAATTATTTATCAAAAATATATGTTTGTTATTACAAATACTTATTAGTTTATGTCTTATTAATACAATAAAAAATCAGTATGATATGTTATTATTTATTCTCTTTAAAATTTCAAATTAAACATCAAATTATTTATATATAAAAAATGTTTTTTATCTATAAAAAAAATATGCATATTATTGTGTTGAAATTTTAAAAACACTTATATATTAGAGATATTATAGAAAATTCATAAATCTTTCAAAATACGTTTTTATATTAGTATATTCTTATTCCAAAGTCTTGAAAAACATGTTTTTGATGTTAGTATGTTTATTTTTTAATAGCCTTAGCACAAGCTAACAATATATATTTATTCTATTAAAATTGAAGTAATAACCAATACTTGCCTACTTTAAAGTGATTTTTTACATTTCCTTCAATCTTTTTAACTAATTTAAACCTCTTATTTTATTGTATTTACCAAATAATCCGACTTCATTTATTACCCGATTACATTCATTTTTTACTCTTCCTAATTACTTCATTAATTATATTTAGGATAATAATTCGACAACATTTATTTTACGTGCTAACCAAAATAATTTCACAAGTTTGAATGAAATTAATTCATTCATAACAAGAATTCAAAATGTTAATAATTTTTTTAATTTGTTTATAGAATCAGTTAGACATGGGAATCCAAGTACCCGTTAGGGTACGGACCAGTTTTCTGGATATCGGATTTTTGGATTTAAAATTAAACTTTGTTCGGATATTATAAATTTTAGACGGGATCAGTACTCGGATCCTTCTGGATCCGGATAGGTTTGCATGAAGCTAAAAATATCCAAATAACTTATGTGTTTAGAAATTTCATTAAACAATTTATAAAAAAGTAAAAATTAACATCCGCACGGGCGTGCGGGTCAAGCTCTAGTTGTTAATAAAATGACAAGTTTACAGAGGAACACATAATCCTATAAAAAAATATTTAATGAAATCATATATTTTACACCGTGCGAGTTCCAGCACTGGCTTATTTTTAAGTTTATATAAGAACACGTACAAATCACATAGATAAAATGTTGTTTCGCCACATATTTTACACCATGCGTGTTCCAGCACTTGCTTAGTCACAGATTTTTTTTTTTTGGGTAAAATGTTAAGCTTACCATTTTCTGAAGATTTTACAATGTTGTTGTTAAACAACTTATTACAAAATAAAGAAACACACAACCACAACCCAGCTTAAAGAAAAGAGAAAAAGCCTCAAGGAGGCCTAATATATGATAAGTAAAATAGTAGCAGAGAGGTGGAAGAAGATCTTGCCGAGTACAATAAGAGGCGGTCACACATCATCCTGTCAAGGGATGAACTGATGACTGCTGCTGGCGTTGATGTAGCGGTGAACACTTGGGCATTGCGCTCCTTCCAGATGAAGTACATTGCCGACTGAAAGTAGAGCTTCATGACTGAGGAGACAAGAGCAATTGATGAAGCACGAGGCTGATTGATCCAAGCTGCGACAGAGTGTAGATCCATAGGGGATTTGACCAACAAAATGTTAATTTTCATGCATATATTTTATATGCACCTGATGTTTAAATAAACTCTCTCTTAAAAAAATACATTGATTTAATTTAATTTTATGATTTTAATTTTTAATTTTATTTATGAAATCAGTCATTGGAAAAATTATGTATGGCAATTAAGTTTTCCATTGAGTTAAATTATTTTATCTTAATGAAACCACATATATTCAAATATGGAATGAATATTTTTAAAAGACCAAAATATAATAATTTTGGATAATATCTTATTTGTTTTATTTGTATTGATGTGTATTTTATTTTATTTTAATTAAATTTTATTTATAAGTTATTTAGCTTTGGTGTTATATTTTTTGCGGTATATTTAACTTGGCCATGATATATATTTCTAAAATCCAAAAATCAACGATGTAAAATTTAATATTTAATCTTAAATATGTTATTTATTTTTCGATTCACTTTTATCAACTTTTCTTATAACTTCTTCTCAAAGATATATTCTATCACATATAATCCCTCATCATCTAAAAATTTCTAAAAGATAAATACAAATCATTATCATACACATTTTTTGCAAATGCAAACCTGAAAACAAACCACAAAATCATACAAAAATAATAATCTAAATCACAAGTAAAGTATATCCCGTCCGTAGGGCGGGCCGACCCTAGTAAGTAAATAAAAAGCTCTTCTGATCAGTGACCTCTTAGGGAATAACTTTTCTCTCTTTGCAAACAATGGCTCTTGGACTTTTCATTCGCCCAAAAAGTTCGGCTCATGAAAATAGTTATTGAATTCTTCTTATTTCTTGGAATTAAAGAATATTTTAACTTGTTTCTAAATTTAAACTACGAAAATAAATTCAACCTGAGGTAAGATACTTAGAGCATCCACATTAGTGAACCCCCCTTTGGGGTTCATAGGATTTTTTTAATATTTTTAGGTGGGGTCATGAATAATGTTGAACCTCTTGGTATTGTGCTTCTGCATTAGTGAACCTGAAAAGGGGTTCACAGGAATTAAATAATTTATTTTTTAATTTTTTTTAGTTTTGAAATTATTTTGAAAACATGAATAAAATATTATGCAATAAATTTTTTAAATAAAATTTATTCATTACATTGATAATTGATAATTGATAATTGATGAACATACAAAGATTATTGATTGTTTCCTAATGTTTGCCATACATTTTCAACTAAATCAGCTTTCAAACGTTCATGTTTTCCTGAATCTCGAACTTCATTGCGCATGCCTAGCATGTTAGTGGAATGCAAACTTTCTCGCCTTGTGACCTTCGAACCTCTGCTCGACTCTCCTGACTCGAACTGAGAAGTATCAGTTAGACTGTATTTGCCTCGTTCGTTCTCTACAATCATATTGTGCAATATGATACAACATCTCATAATCTTCCCTAACTTTTCCTTGTCCCATAGTCGGCATGGGTTTTTGACTATTGCAAATGATATGTGGTGTTTTTAATACCAATACATGTGCACTTTGAGCTCATTTTCAGTTCTAATTCGTGTTTAATTTACATCATTCCAGGTTAGGAACAGGTGAAAGAGTAAAGGAGAAAGTTTCAGGAAGTCAGATGCTGTTTTGAAGGATTCAACGTGGAACAGTCATTTAGAACAACCCAAGGGTTGCTCCCGAAGAGATCAAGCATTAGACTGCTCCCGATCATTAAGGAAACTTCCTATTCTGGAGTTTGCCCTAGTTTCGACTTTCTCTTTCTCTTATTCTCCTATCACCAGCGCCTCCCTATAAAAGGGGAGGCTATCGTTTTCTTAAAGACACACTAGTTTTTACAAGAAACCTAGATTGCTCTTTTGGATTTTACGCAACTTGTAAGGGAGAAGGCTCCATCTCTCATTCTCACGAGAAGATTACCCTGAACCCTTTGTCTTTTTACTTATTTTATATGCAGTATTATTCAGAAATCTTGCCTGTGTCATCCTGCTTTGATTGAGTAGTAGGCTAAGCTTGCTTAGGGTTGTAGGGTGTTAGCCGCATGAACTGAACACAAATAAGTGATCTCAACTATCTTCATTCATATTGATCTTACTGCCTGCATTGAACTGATCACTTAATGTTGGATCTATGATTTAATCCTCTAGCTAACCGTTAGGAGATAAGTCGACCTATATTGAATGAGCTTAGTATCCCTAATCAGCGAGAGTAGATATTAGGGTATTAAGTGAACTAATTAGATCTTGCATCTAAAGCTTGCTTTCGCGTCTTGTTCCAAGCGAGAGCTTAGGATTCAAGGCCGACACGCATAGGGAATAAGATCACGATAGTGAGTTGTTCCAGCTGAGTGATCTGAGTTCTAGACCGCATTTCATCGCACTTGAATAGTTGTTCAGTTCTGCAATTAACATCCGATCATTGACCCTAAGCCAGCTTCATTTAAATTGAATTCAAATTACCTAGGCATTCTTGTTACTTTTGTCGCAATTAATTCTCAAAACCCACTTGTTTCTCAGCTTGACATTGAACTCATAAGAGTAAAGAGTAAACTGGTCCTCTGGATTGAATCTCAAATATTACAATTACCACTGTTAACTTGACAGTAGCAAGGATTCATTTTTAGTGTATCAAGTTTTGGCGCCGTTGCGACGGGGACTAAGCTTTTACCTTTATTTTTCAGTTTAATATTTAGTCTGAGATATCTAACTTGCTTTACTTCTTTGTTGGAACAGATGATCCAAGTGCATGACCAGTAGACATACTCGGAGCAACGCACAAGGACCACTACATCAGCTGACTAACGAAGAACTCGCAAGATTAGAAAGACAGAACCGTCAACAGCCAAGAACAACCGACACCAACATGGGTGATCATGGCAATATGGATGACCTCACTGCTGCATTGGCACTCATTCAACAACAAATGCAGAATCAGCAACAGCAGATGCAGCAGATGCAGCAAACCATCCAGAATCAGCAACAAGCTGCACAAGAGCAAGCAGCCGAGAACGCTGCGCGAGAGGAGCGTGGTGCTCTTATTGGGGAGCGAAACCTTCCGAGGAATTTCGCTACTAACCGCTCTCCCATCAACCCTCCACCCTGTACTCGACAGGATTATGAGATCAAACCTGCACTGATAGGTCTGGTACAGAAGAGCACATTCAGTGGCCTCACTTCAGACATACCAATGGACCACATAGAGGCCTTTGAGAGGATCTGCAATTTCTCTCGCTCAAATGGAGTGCCACCGGATTACGTCAAGTGCACGCTGTTCCCATTTTCTCTTGAAGGGAAAGCGGCACGTTGGCTGCAATCTCTCCCAACCGGTTCTCTAACCTCATGGGACCAGGTTCGATCAGCATTCCTGAGCCACTTCTACACAAAGTCCAAAACCGCGGCTCTAAGGCATAGAATCTCCAACTTCAAGCAGAAATCTGATGAACCCTTTTATGAAGCTTGGGAGAGGTATAAAGAGTACCAGAGGGAATGTCCACACCACGGGTTTGATGACGATTACATATTGGAGGTGTTCTACGATGGAGTGAGCTATGAGTACCGAAACACCCTTGATTCCTCTAGTAACGGAGACTTCATGACTCAGACCACCCCTGGTGCATTCGCGCTGATTGAGAACATGGCTTCTAGTTCACTCAACAAGAACAAGGAGCATGATCGCTCCAAAAGTGTGAACAGCATAGACGATTTAGCGGCGAAAGTGGACCAACTGCTGAAGGGAAACCAGAGCCAGGTCTTCATAATGGAAGAAGCAACTCCTGAGAAGAGTGCGGGGGACAAGGCGTTTGAAGCTGAGCAGGCAGGAGACGATCAGCAGGAAGTGAGTTACGTAAATGGACAAGGGTGGCAGCTGAAGAATTATCACCCAAACCCTAACGTAAGGAACAATCCACAACTTTTCTGGCCTAAGCAGGACAAACAAGTTGATCCGGCGCAGAACAACCAGGGCCAGTATTCGGGATATCAGAAGAACTATCAACCCCGAACATATGTTCTAAGCCAACCGCAGAGCAATCAGCCTCAAATACAGAACCACCAGAACACTCAAGTCGCTACCTCCACCCCTGTCGCTGTTCCGCAAGATGAAACTAAAACCATGCTGCAGCAACTCCTCCAAGGACAACAGCTCCAAGGGAAAGCGCTGAACCAGGTCACTACCGAGATCAATACTAGGATGAACCATATGTTCGGAGACCTGAGCACCAAATATGATAATGTCGCAAGCCATATGAGACAGATGGACATTCAGATAGCTCAGACTGCCGAGAGTGTCAAGAGACAGCAAGGTACTCTACCTGGTAAAACAGACAAAAACCCCAAGGAGTGCAATGCGGTTCAGCTAAGAAGCGGGAAGCAACTTTCCGAGCCAGAAAGGAGAAGGTTCACCGCGGCTGAGAAAGGCAAGCAGAAAGAGTCAGAGCAACCACCAGCCGACCAAGCAGATGAGGGGAATACAGAGCCGGTAGTTGAAACAGTCTCGCCAGGCTCAGAACAACCAGCTGAAGCAGTGCGCCCGATTCCAGAGGCTGTTCCTCCTCGCGAATACATTCCAAAAGTCCCTTACCCTGTTCCAGCGAAGGTCACTCGTAAGGACAAGGAGGAAATAAAATGCAGGAAGATGCTGGAAGATCTAACCGTCCGACTTCCCTTGATGGATGCGATTCAGATGATGCCCTCCATGCGTAGCTTTATGAAGGGGTTGATCTCAGGGAAAATATCAGAGGAGAGCGAGTTCATGACAGTTTCCAAGGAGTGCAGCGCAGTGCTTCAGAACAGGCAAATAAAAAAACGAGGAGATCCCGGCAAATTTGTCCTCTCTATCCAGATTGGGAAGACAGTTTTCGCCTGCTCCTTGGTGGATCTTGGGTCCAGCGTGAATCTCATGCCGTACTCTGTAGCTCTACGACTCGGATACACGCATTTCAAACCAACTAAGATGTCCTTGGTTTTCGCAGACAGATCAGTCAAATCTCCTGTTGGTATTCTAGAGGATCTCCAAGTGAAAGTGGGGAACACCTCTGTTCTAGCAGACTTCGTTGTTCTGGAATTGGAAGAAGAGTCTAAGGACCCTCTCATCTTGGGAAGACCATTCTTATGTACTGTCGGAGCTATCATTGATGTGCGACAGGGGAAGATTGATCTGAATCTTGGGGACATAGTTATGCAATTTGAAATGGATGAGTTGCTAAAGAAGCCGATGTTGGATGGGCAAACCTTTGAGGTCAATGAAGGGGTTGATCCGCTCCAACCACAAGAAGGAATGATCGAGGAGATTCTTACCGAAGACCCACTGGAACTTGCACTGGTGCGTGCTGAAGCCGAGCAGAGTATGGTGAACATTGATGCTGATGGATATGCCAAGATGCTTGACTCCGCAAGGAGTATGGGGAGAATGGTAGCGAGTCTAAGTCTGGGGGAGGATATCAACAGGTGCGAGACCACTCCATCTGGAGCGACCCCTAAACCGGACCAACCAGAGGATCCCTGGAGCGAGCTCAAGGCTCCCAAAGTTGAGCTAAAACCCCTTCCCAAAGGGCTCAGGTACGCTTTCTTAGGTCCGAATTCCACATATCCTGTCATTGTGAATGCTGAGCTGAATAATGTGGAAACTGCATTGCTTTTATGCGAGCTTAGAAAATATCGTAAGGCATTAGGATATTCGCTAGCTGACATCCCTGGTATTTCGCCTGATTTATGCATGCATAGAATCCACTTGGAAGATGAATCAATGACTTCTGTCGAACATCAGAGGAGGTTAAACCCGAATCTAAAAGATGTCGTTAAGAAAGAGATAATGAAACTTCTTGAAGCAGGTGTGATCTATGCGATTTCTGATAGTAAATGGGTCAGTCCTGTTCATGTTGTACCTAAGAAAGGTGGGATCACTGTTATCACAAATGAAAAGAATGAATTGATCCCTACTAGGACAGTGACAGGACATCGCATGTGCATAGATTTCAGGAAATTAAATGCAGCAACTAGAAAGGATCACTTCCCACTCCCTTTTATTGATCAAATGCTTGAGAGATTGGCTAACCACCCATATTACTGCTTTTTAGATGGTTATTCAGGTTTCTTTCAGATTCCCATCCATCCAGACGATCAGGAGAAGACGACGTTCACATGCCCCTACGGAACGTACGCTTACAGGAGAATGCCATTCGGCTTGTGCAATGCGCCAGCAACATTCCAGCGCTGCATGATGTCGATCTTTACTGACCTGATTGAAGACATTATGGAAGTTTTCATGGACGATTTCAGCGTCTATGGAAGCTCCTTTAATGTCTGTTTGTCAAACTTGTGCAGGGTTCTTAAAAGATGTGAGGAGAAACACCTCGTACTCAACTGGGAGAAATGCCACTTCATGGTCACAGACGGGATTGTTCTAGGGCACAAGATCTCCGAGAAAGGAATTGAGGTGGATAAGGCAAAGATCGAGGTGATGATGAGTTTGCAACCACCAACAAACGTGAAGGCCATCAGGAGTTTCTTGGGTCACGCTGGGTTTTACCGACGGTTTATCCAGGACTTCTCAAGGATAGCAAGACCACTCACCAGACTGCTCTGTAAGGAGATCAAATTCGATTTCGACAGTGAGTGTCTAGCTGCTTTCCACACCATCAAGGGAGCTCTAGTCAGCGCACCTGTTGTGCAACCACCAGACTGGGACCTACCCTTTGAAATCATGACTGATGCAAGCGATTTTGCAGTTGGAGCAGTACTTGGGCAGCGTAAGGACAAGAAACTTCATGTGATCTATTACGCTAGCAAAACTATGGATGAAGCTCAGTGCAGATACGCTACAACTGAGAAAGAGCTTCTGGCTATTGTTTTTGCTTTCGAAAAATTTAGGTCCTACCTAGTGGGATCTAAAGTGATTGTGCACACAGACCATGCTGCTCTTAAGTACCTGCTCACAAAGAAAGATGCGAAACCGAGGTTGTTAAGGTGGATTCTTCTTCTCCAAGAATTTGATCTAGAGATAAAAGATAAGAGAGGTGTCGAGAATGGGGTCGCTGACCATCTATCCAGAATGAAGATTGAGGACGACACAACTCTTGATGAGGAACACCCAGTTGAACACGTCAACGCGATTGGTCTGTGTTACGCGGAACAATCTCTAAGAACCACATCAGACTGCTCCAGCATCGCGGAACAACCTCCGAGGAAGGCGCCCGATTGTTCTCACATCTCGAAACATCCTGTCGCCTTGATCCAAAAGCAATATCCTCACCTCCCATGGTTTGCTGAGATTGCTAACTATCTAGCTGCTGAAAAGCCACCACTTAAGTTCACAGGAAACGACAAGAGGAAATTCCTGAGAGAGGCAAGGCGTTATGTTTGGGATGAACCGTTCTTGTACAGACAAGGCAAGGATGGTTTGTTCAGAAGGTGTGTTCCAGAGGCAGATATCCCAGGAATTCTGCACCACTGCCATGGTTCATCTTACGCAGGTCATTTCGCTGCATTCAAAACGGTTTCTAAAGTCCTCCAAGCAGGGTTCTGGTGGCCGACTATGTTCAGGGATGCTCAAGCCTACGTAGCCAGGTGCGATGCATGCCAGCGACTTGGGAACATCAGCAAGAGGAATGAGATGCCTCAGAATTACATTCTAGAGGTTGAGGTATTCGACTGTTGGGGAGTCGATTTCATGGGACCATTCCCTGCGTCCTTCAAGAACGAGTACATCCTTGTCGCCGTTGACTACGTGTCTAAGTGGGTAGAAGCAGTAGCAAGCCCTACGAACGATGCAAAAGTGGCGACTAAGATGTTCAGCTCAATCATATTCCCAAGGTTCGGAGTGCCTAGGGTCGTAATCAGCGATGGTGGAACACACTTCATCAACAAGGCATTTCAGGGCCTTTTAAAGAAGAATGGAGTGAACCACAAGGTGGCAACCGCTTACCATCCACAGACGAGCGGACAGGTTGAGGTGTCCAACAGGGAGATCAAAAGCATCCTGCAGAAAACTGTCAACACTTCGCGAAAGGACTGGTCGCTTAAGCTGGACGATGCGCTATGGGCCTACAGAACAGCCTACAAGACGCCGCTAGGAACGACTCCCTACCACCTTGTGTATGGTAAAGCATGTCACCTCCCCGTCGAGCTTGAATACAAGGCTGCATGGGCAGTCAAGCTACTGAATTTTGACATCAAGCCAGCAACCGAGAGACGCATGATCCAGATTCATGAACTGGAGGAGATAAGGCACCTCGCCTATGAAAGCTCCAAAATCTACAAAGAGAAAACCAAGGCCTACCATGACAAGAGGATCATTGCCAGACAATTCGAACCCAACGATAAGGTCTTGCTTTTCAATTCGAGGCTGAGATTGTTCCCAGGGAAGTTGAAGTCTAGATGGTCCGGGCCTTTCACTGTTAAGGAAGTTCGACCCTACGGAGCAGTTGTGTTATTAGACAGAAAAGGCGACGAGTTTGTAGTGAATGGACAGCGCGTCAAGCACTACCTTGCTGACTCCACTATCGCAGAGGGAGAAGAAATTCCCCTAAGCGAGCCCCCATCAGCCTGATCGATTGATCCAAGTCGAGCTAATGACTTTAAACAAGCGCTTGGTGGGAGGCAACCCACTGGTCAGTACATACATTGTCTACATAGTCTGTTCTTTTCCTTTTCTAATTTATTTTGCAGGTAAAAAAAAAAAATCGGACTCTTCACTCAGAACAACCAACGGACTGTTCTTCTGTTAGAACAACCCATCGACTGTTCCAGGTTAGTGTTCCGAACAAAAAAAAATAAAAAAAAAAAAGAGGATAATTTCGGGAACAGTTAGGGTTTTGCCTATTTAAGGCTTCACCCTTCACTTTCCCTTTCAGTCCGCCGTACACTGATCCCCCACTTGCGATTTTCTCTAAACAAACCACCAAATCTTTGATTCTCAACCGTTTTAAGTGGTTTTGCTTCTCATTCGTTTGGAATCTCGAGTTCTCTCTGTTTTTGCAGATCACTTCACCAGTTTCCACAGGTAAGAGGCCCGACAATCCCAACCAAATCGCAAAAACTCGGTTTGCAAGTTCATTTCTAACCGCTTTCATAGATCGATTCTTGTTTAACCACTTGATTTCGATCTCCCCTTGTGCTGTTAGAGTTGATTTAGAATATGAACACTCTCCTGTTTCACGATTGCGATTTGAGAATGAAGCAATAAGGGTTTAGATTTCAGTTTGATTTGGTTGAAATTTGTTGAAGTGAACAGCGGTTTGCAGTTCGCACAAGGAGAGATGGGAATACTTCGATTCCATTTCTTCTGTGTGAAATAATAGAACTAATGCTTGATCTTGTTTGCCTTGTAGATGGCAAGAACTAAGCAATCCGCCAAGCGAACGAGAGCCACGTGCACAAGCCACCCCCGCAAGTGCAGCAACAAACGTCCGCCTCCTACCCATGGCCCCGTGAACAAGAGGGTGAACTGATTGATCTCGACAGCCCATTGCTCATGGACTTCAATTGCGAGGGGTGGGATAAGGGGACAGCAGCGCGTTACAACGCCCTCCTCCGAGTTGACATGCTACCCACTCGTTTTTGCCACGCGGAAACTTTGGCTGATCTTGGGATCGACGAGGATGTATTCGAGACGCTGCACGCCATCGGGATTGCTCCTCTGTGCTACACAACGCACGAGCTCTACCCAGACCTTGTTCGCCAGATGCTCGCCACAGCCACGATCACTTACGAGGATTCCGACGCACCCTCCTACGCCAACTGCTCGTTCTCTTTCATGGCAGATGGAGAGTACTGCTCCTTGTCCCTCGACAAGCTCAATGAAATCTATGAGATGGCCACTGAACCGAAGGGGGTAGCGGTGGCGAAAAAGTTCTCTCCCTCTAACGCCTTTTGGGACTGCATTGCAAATGGGAACTTCACAGCCGGAAAGGTCTACCAGTCGCAGATTCGGAACCCCGCGCTTCGTGTCATCGCGAAGATCATCTCAAACCTCCTGTTCGCTAAGGATCTGACCTCGAAGGTCACCAACGGGGAGCTGCAAACCCTGTACACTGGTATTGAGGATGAAATTCGCGCCTCTGGTTCCGGAATTCCCATTCAAAGGTTAAGACGAATCCCGGTTTCAACTTCATGACCATGATATGCGAGCGGCGACAGTGCCTTATGCACGGCTCCAAGAAGAAAGACAGGAGCGGCAGCCTGCTCACACCGCTTTTCAAGCATTTCGGCATTGATCTCACCAAATACAGCGTCAACAAGGAGGTCCAGTACCTCGACATTAGGTACCTAATGGCGTGCCACATCATGCGAGATGAAGAGACCTACAGCTTTTTCGATAAAGCCGGAACTCAGCTATTCACCAAACTGCCTCACCCCGAGATCACCAGGTTCAGCGTGTTTGAGAACATACGGTTTCTTCCTCCCCCCGAGCTCCTTTGCACTGATCCACGTGCTGCGGTCCCTGACGAAGACATGGATGATGTTGAGGACATCACCCCTGAAGCCGACCCATCGTACGACCTCGGAGAGCTCGCTGATGTGACCGATGATCAAGCTTACAGACGCTGGATGGTGGACTCGCAGCGAAAAAACAACAGCCTCATGCGGAGGATACTCCACCTCGTCACTGGGGGATGCATTGGAGGGAGCGCCCAGCGCCAGTCTACGACAGATCGCCCACCAAGATCCCACCGACCAGGCAAGGAGCCCATGGGAACTGGCCCTTCTTCAGAAGAGGTTCATCGCTCGCGCAACAGGCGATCCTTTGACCCAGCCGAGAGCGGCGAGTCCGACTGAGTCCGCAAGGACTATCCTCTATCCATTGTTCTATCCATCTGAACTTTTTATTTTTATTTTTTATGTTTTATGCTGTGTTGCTTTTTGGCTGACCTCAGCTTCATTTCCACCAGGGATGGTGTCGATTAAGTCTGGGGGAAGCACTGTGTGCTGAAACTCTATTTCTTTGTTTCTTTGTTTTTGAGTCAGTCCTTGCGTCATTTGGATGTTTTATCGAGTCAGTTTAGGATCGAGTCAGTTAAAACTCTTGTGGGAATTAGGACCTTGTGATATATTCTTTTAACCACCTCGTGCTCTAACATTCTTATCCAGTGACCTTAGCAGTGATGAAAGAGCCCATACTTGGACCTGGAACACCCTTTGACTCATCTCATTTGACTCTCCAGAAGCTCTCATCCGATCAGGTTACACTGGGTAGACTCAACTCCACCCAACTTGAACCTAATCTTGACTGAAATTCTTCTTGTTATGGGCACTAGATCAGGGAAACGAGACCAACGCTCAGGGCTTCTTATTCTTTTTACCAATCTTGCTGATCCTGAGCGGCTAGCTCATTTTTAGCTAGTTCCAACCTTCTACCTAAGCCTTTATTTTCACCCTCATGCACTCTGTTTTTCAATGTCATATGTGCAGATATGTGCAAAAGGGCCGGAGAGGATAGGATTGACACAGCCCCTTACTCGTTGACGCCTGACACTCAGAGAGAAGAGCAAGCAGATTGAGAACAGTCGACAAGATCAATCCTTAAAGAAAGGAACAGTCGAAGGCGCATGGAACAATGGCACCCCGTGAGAAACAGAGGATAGACCCCCAGCGGCTGCAAAACATTCGTCCCGATACCTCTCTCCATCTCCACTCAAAAAAAAAAAAAAAAAAAAAACTGAATGCTTTAATTTATTTATGATGGAGAGGGTAGATTCGAGATGCATGCTGCTGGAAAAGGGTGAGCAAGAAGTGGGTACAGATTTTGGAGGAATAAAAAGAAGTCAAGAGCTGGAGAACAGTGGCACGATTGATCCACATTGTAGAACAACCTAATCCGTGAGGCAGAGATGAGTAAGGGTTGTGGGCTTCAACAGATCCGTCCTCTCTTGCTATTTTGCGCGATATCCTGCATGCACTCAAACACGGTAACCCCTAAACACTCTCAGCTCCACCGTAAAACAGCCTATTCCTTATCAACCCGTCTACCCTGAATAGTGCTTGTAATGAGAAGCTCACGCTGTTCTTAAATGATTCTTAAAGGAGTTTTGTCTCGATAGTGCAACCTTTTCAGGTATGAGATATAGAGTACGGAGCTGATCTTCGAACAGCAATCGTGGGGTGTTCTGGTAAGGGTGTGCGATCTGATTCTACAGCTTGTATGGTTCAGAGATGTGTGGTAAGAGCATGGTTATTCAGACAAAGCGAGTTCCCGCTCCTTCAAACCTTTCTTCCTGCTCTTGAGGCTTGGTCTTGTTCGAGGACAAACAAGGATCTAAGTCTGGGGGAATTGATATGTGGTGTTTTTAATACCAATACATGTGCACTTTGAGCTCATTTTCAGTCCTAATTCGTGTTTAATTTACATCATTCCAGGTTGGGAACAGGTGAAAGAGTAAAGGAGAAAGTTTCAGGAAGTCAGATGCTGTTTTGAAGGATTCAACGTGGAACAGTCATTTAGAACAACCCAAGGGTTGCTCCCGAAGAGATCAAGCATTAGACTGCTCCCGATCATTAAGGAAACTTCCTATTCTGGAGTTTGCCCTAGTTTCGACTTTCTCTTTCTCTTATTCTCCTATCACCAGCGCCTCCCTATAAAAGGGGAGGCTATCGTTTTCTTAAAGACACACTAGTTTTTACAAGAAACCTAGATTGCTCTTTTGGATTTTACGCAACTTGTAAGGGAGAAGGCTCCATCTCTCATTCTCACGAGAAGATTACCCTGAACCCTTTGTCTTTTTACTTATTTTATATGCAGTATTATTCAGAAATCTTGCCTGTGTCATCCTGCTTTATGATTGAGTAGTAGGCTAAGCTTGCTTAGGGTTGTAGGGTGTTAGCCGCATGAACTGAACACAAATAAGTGATCTCAACTATCTTCATTCATATTGATCTTACTGCCTGCATTGAACTGATCACTTAATGTTGGATCTATGATTTAATCCTCTAGCTAACCGTTAGGAGATAAGTCGACCTATATTGAATGAGCTTAGTATCCCTAATCAGCGAGAGTAGATATTAGGGTATTAAGTGAACTAATCAGATCTCGCATCTAAAGCTTGCTTTCGCGTCTTGTTCCAAGCGAGAGCTTAGGATTCAAGGCCGACACGCATAGGGAATAAGATCACGATAGTGAGTTGTTCCAGCTGAGTGATCTGAGTTCTAGACCGCATTTCATCGCACTTGAATAGTTGTTCAGTTCTGCAATTAACATCCGATCATTGACCCTAAGCCAGCTTCATTTAAATTGAATTCAAATTACCTAGGCATTCTTGTTACTTTTATCACAATTAATTCTCAAAACCCACTTGTTTCTCAGCTTGACATTGAACTCATAAGAGTAAAGAGTAAACTGGTCCTCTGGATTGAATCTCAAATATTACAATTACCACTGTTAACTTGACAGTAGCAAGGATTCATTTTTAGAATATCAGCAAACCTCGCTTGCAATACCCCAAAAGCTCGTTCGACATCTTTTCTGGTGGATTCTTGATGTTTAGCAAACAGCTCTGCTTTATCACCTTGAGGAAGTGGGATAGATTGGATAAATGTCGACCAATTCGGATAAATTCCGTCAGTAAGGTAGTACGCCATACGGTAAGTGTGGTTGTTGACCTTGAATTTAACTTTAGGTGCTCGACCTTTTATAATGTCATCAAAAACAGGAGACCGATCAAGAACATTGATATCGTTAAGGGTACCTGGTAATCCGAAAAATGCGTGCCATATCCAAAGATCTTCTGATGCCACAGCCTCTAAGACAATTGTCGGCTTTCCTGAACCTCGTGTGTACTGCCCTCTCCAAGCCGTTGGGCAGTTTTTCCACTCCCAATGCATACAATCAATGCTGCCAATCATCCCGGGAAACCCGCGTGCCTCTCCAATATCGAGTAATCGTTGAAGATCTTCTGCCGTAGGTATTCTTAGATACTCATCACCAAAAAAGTGTATTATCCCATTAGTAAATGTTCCAACATAAAAGAGCAGTACTTTCACCGAGTCGGAGATATTCGTCATACGTATCTCCCGATTGACCATATGCGAGCATACGTATAGCTGCCGTACATTTTTGAAGTGGTGAGAGCCCTTTCCTTCCGTGAGCATTTACTCGGTGCTGAAAGTACGGAACACCTGTAGTTAGAAACAAAGAGAGTGGAAAAAAAAAATTAGACGAATGTGGTTGTCTGAAATTAAGCAAAGTGTGTGAGTGTGCTTACTAGAGAAGAGATGCTGTCTGAAATTAATTACCAAATTCGAGATGTGTGCTTATGTGTGCTTCAGTGTTGTTGTGTGATTGTTTACAGAGAAGAGATTGGAAAGATGGTTTTGTTCTGATTGTTTTGAGAGAATAGATCGAGATGAAGATGAGAGCAATGCATAAATGAGAGATAGATTATATAGTGTCTTTCTCGACATCATCCGCGACAACTACATCATACAAAAATAAAAAACAAACGAGTACAACCCATGACCTGAGCACATGTTTTCTCACTAGTACAACCCGTGAGATGACCCATCAACCTCAGACTAAACCTTGTAGAACCCGTGACCTCCACAACCAACAACCCGTGACCTGTAGAACCAACAAACCTTGTAGAACCCGTGACCTCCACAACCAACAACCTTCACCTGTAAAACGAGACAGAAGAAGATAAGTTAAAGTCAAGTAATCAACAAAATTATCATGTAATGAACAAAGTTATCAAGTAATGAACAAAGAATCAACTAATGAACTAAGAAAATCCTCAACTAAGCACAAGCAGTTATCAAATTATCACCTAGAGCATCTCAGAAACGAGTTTCTCCTTAAGAGCCACCTCACTATCAGTTAGAGTTTCATGTTTCTTAGAGAGGAGACGATCTAGAATTTTTTGTTTGGCTAGGTTGCGTTTCAAGTCTAGAATGGTTTCTAGTCGATCAAAGGCTGCTTCATTCCCCTTTTTCTTGCGTTTGGCTGCTTTGCAAGCCTTAACACCAGGAGGCCTAGCCTCATCCGAGTCAGGGACTGACTCTGCAGCTTCCTTCCGTTTCTCCTTTGCACCATCTTTTGAGACAGAGTTCGATCTCCACTTTTGATCAAACCTCAACTCCCTCCAGGCGTGTTCAAGATTGAACTTCGCCCCGTAGTCGTTGAAGAAGATGTCATGAGCAGACTTCATGACATCGTTCTCATTTTGGCCACTAGCTTGCTCCTTCATAGCCGCCTCATAGCTTCCCACAAACTTACACACCTGCTCATTAATCCTTCCCCACCTCTGCTTACACTGACTCCACTCTCTAGGAGCAGAGCCAGTGAGCTGAGGGCTTGAATTAAAATAATCCTCTATTCTTTTCCAAAACGAACCTAACTTCTGCTGGTTACTAACTATGGGATCCTTTCTGGTGTTCAACCAGGCACTGATGAGGACAATGTCCTCTTGTGTTGTCCACTTTCTCCTCTCTACGGGTTTAGGAACATCTGAGGACCCTACATCTATGGTTTGAGTGGTTTGAGTGTTTTGAGCGGTTTGAGTGATTTGAGTGTTTTGAGTGGTTTGAGTGCACTGGGAAGATAATAGGTTCACAAACCCGACAGAATTAAGAGAAAAGGGATCCATTTTGGTTTCAGGTTTTTGGGTGTTTTCACAAGAGCGTGGTGAGTTAGAGTGATTTTTAAAAGTTGGTTTGTGTTTACAGTGGTTGGTTTCAGTATCTATAAAAAGGATTTACTTCCTTTGTGTCTCTAACTACCAAACATTCATTAGCCTTAATTACAGATGAAGTAGTTCACATAATGTATTCATTACACATCAAATCAATATTTTTAATGACCATTCATCACAGCAACCAACCAACAACGATTTAAATTAACCTATGTGAGTTCCTAGTTATAATCTAGTACAGATACTACTCTACATATTTAATGAACTTAGATGAGTTCCTAGTTAAGTTTCAGTTCAACTACAGAAACCAACACACCTATCAGTACACGGAAAGAACTACTTCGGTTTAGTTTCTGTGTTTACCTGTTCGATTTCAGTCGAAACACACCCTCTCCAGAGCAGCCACCTGCACTGTGAGGTTATACACGTCACCAGTGAGCTTATCAAGCAGCAAACTCAGCCTTTTAACTTGTGCCTGCACAAGAAAAAAAGAAACGTTGTGAATGACTTTTTAAAAACCTAAATTAAGAAAAATAAATCAACTCTTAGACAAAGTGACAAACCTCGACACTCTCAACCAGCATTGGCACCGACTTGATCACTCATCAGCCTCCTCCACACGCTACGCAGCATTTCGATCTCCTCCTGCACACCACAAACCCAAGGCTGACGATAATGTAACCCATCAGCCTTGGTTAAACAATAAACACATCAGACAACACATTCCAAATATTGAACTAAAGCACAGGTTTGTATCTAATAATTCAAATGGGTAACAGGGTTTGTATCTAACCTCGTAGTTTACACAGCTGAAGAAGCGTTTCCCTGGCTGAGTGTCGAACTCATCCTTCACTCGAACCTCGTCTATCATTCTCCCACCACAAGCGCATCTTTTGGGCATCCCATGTTCCAAATCGGAAACGTATCTCAGGAGGTTTATGTGCTCCAGTTTCCTCTTACAATCTGTTCTCTCATCTGCGGGATCCATCTAAAGCACAAAACAAGAAATGATTAGCACAAAAAAACTGTAAAATACGATCATACGAACCGTCTATCCAACCCAGTTTACTATATCAAACCACTAATCGAAACCCCCAAATTTTTTTTAACCCTAATTCGAAAACCCCTATTCGATTTTCAATCCGCAAATCTCGGACCATTAATCGATAAATAGAACCCGTAGACAAGGTTATACAACCCTAGATCCAAACACATCTCGATTTCGAACCCTAACCCGAGATCAGAAAATCTTTTGACAATTCACAATGGCGATATCGACAACAGAAGGCTAATATCTAAACGTCAATCGACTCGGAACTCACCTCTGGTCGTGGAGGAGACAATCCGGCGCCGAATCGATCGAGAAAAGGGGAGAAAATGGGTGAGAGCTCGGCGTCGCAAATGAAATCGCCACATAGAGCAAACCCTAGCTTTCTCGTGAAAATGAGAGAAATGATTCTCTCTCCGCGTTCAAGCGCGTGACCTCTCCTCCCCTTCACCAATCAGAATGCGACACCTGTCCTGAACCCGTATCGGACGGGATCACTGGTAAGAGGCGGTTCGCCAAATTAAATCCAATTTCTCATTTATTTTTATTTAAAAGGCCTTAAAACCTGAGCCCATGAACCTGTTTAAAACCCTCAATGTGGTTGCTCTTATGATTTATGAACAAACTTCTTTTGCTAGTGCCATCTATTCGGTGTGGATATTTCCATACATAATAGACTTTAGTCATGTATAGTGGATATATTTTGAGTAAATATTTTTGAATGTCACTTCATACTCTTCTACGTTTTGAAGAGGCTTTGCATATATGTATATTACAGTAGTATGTATATCACCATGAATGAACACATGACCACAATTCTAACCCCACCAAACCACATGCAGCTGCCTTGTCTCTAGTCTCAACGATTATTGAAGTATTTCTACAGCTTAGTTCCACCTGAACACCTACAAAATATCCAATATGGAACCATTTTTAAAAAACCGAGCAATTAATTCATTGAATTTACATGTTAGCATATAATTACAATTTACAACATGGTATTCTTAAACCTAATTCCCAGTTAGAGTGCTTCATGTACAGGCCTGTTTTACTGATTAGAAATCAAATATCTGATATGGAATCGAACCAAATAATAAACAAACTGAATTGGTTAGTTTTTCCATCTCTTGACCACCCAACTCAGTTCTTTGAGAAAGATACAAGAAGTCACTTATTGATTCCAATCTAACATGGGTGAACCAGGTTTAAAATATATATATATATATAAACAATTATCATGCCTTAATTACTTACTATGAACGGGTGATATGAAAATTAAATAGAATATTGTAACATCCCGAGTTGTGATATGTGAAAAGGCTTACGAGAATTGATTTGACTACCTATGTTACCAAAGTTGATTTACTTTTTCCGGAGCACATCCTGAAAGAACTCCAGAGTTAAGCGTGCTTGAGCTGGAGTAGTGGAAGGATGGGTGACCTATCGGAAAGTGATTCGTGATAGCATGCAAGTGAGGCCAAAGCATGGGAAAAGGTCGGATGGTGATTGCAGGGTCAGTAAACAGTGATTTCGAGCCTTTGGAAAATTAACGGACTGACTGTCAGACAGGATGGGGCCCACAGGCCGAGAGAGCGGGCATGGATGGCCCATTAGCCGTGGGCGGATCAGGGCATTACAAGTGGTATCAGAGCTAGTTAGTCGTCTCAGTTCTGACCTGAGAGGCGTCTTGAGACCTGTTGTGGAGCGCAACGAGGATGTTGCGTTCTTTGAGAGTGAGTGAATTGTAACATCCCGAGTTGTGATATATGGAAAAGCTTAAGAGAATTGATTTGGCTATCTATGTCACCAATGTTGACTTACCTTTTCCGGAACACATCCTGAAAGAACTCCAGACTCCAGAGTTAAGCGTGCTTGAGCTGGAGTAGTGGAAGGATGGGTGACCTATCGGGAAGTAATTCGCGATAGCGTGCGAGTGAGGCCAAAGCATGGGAAAAGGTCGGGTGGTGATTGCATGGTCAGTAAACAATGATGCTAAGCCTTGGAAAATTAACGGACCAACCGTTAGACGGGATGAGACCCACAGGTCGAGAGAGCTGGCGTGGGTGGCATATTACCCGTGGGCGGGTCGGGGCGTTATAAGTGGTATCAGAGCTGGTTAGCCATCTCAGTTTTGACCTGAGAGGCGTCTTGAGACCTGTCGTGGGCCGTAACGAGGACGTTGCGTTCTTTGAGAGGGGGTGAATTGTAACATCCCGAGTTGTGATATGTGAAAAAGCTTAAGAGAATTGATTTGGCTACCTATGTCACCAAAGTTGATTTACCTTTTCCGAAGCACATCCTGAAAGAACTCCAGAGTTAAATGTGCTTGAGATGGAATAGTGGAAGGATGGGTGACCTATCGGGAAGTGATTCGCGATAGCATGCGAGTGAGGCCAAAGCATGAGAAAATATCGGGTGGTGATTGTAGGGTCAGTAAACAGTGATTTTGAGCTTTTAGAAAATTAACGGACCGACCGTCAGATGGGATGGAGCCCACGGACCGAGAGAGCGGCGTGGGTTGCCCATTAGCCGTGGACGGATCAAAGCGTTACAAATATATTGTTAACGCCTTTGTCCACTGTCTTACTGATACGAACAACATCAATGATCAAACAATATTGAAGAAAAAGAATCTCTGGCAAAGACCCATTGATGATATTAATCACCAGAATATAGCGGCAAATTACTAATTAAAGTTTAAGACGAATTCACTACCATGCAAACCTCTCCACCTATCCCAGATCTGAGTCCGTTCTTATTTTTTATGAAAGAAGAGGAGCTGAAGAATGGTTTATATAGATGAATTGAAAAAGATGAGATATTATCTCTCAAAACTCTTTAGAAATGTATTATCGATTGTTGATGAAATGAAACTCACTTTGACAAAAGGATCCAAAGAGTCAATAGTTGAGGATGAACGATTTACCTTTTTCTATGGATTTTTTTAAAGTGAGGTGTCAGGCAGGCAGAGCCGGACCTGAATTGTTTGGGGCCCTATACAATTTTCTTTTAAGAATTATTTAATTTTTTTTAAAGGTTAAAATTTATTATAATTTGTATTTAAATATAAACTTAATCTAATTTACTGCCATATATACATAACTATGCATTTTTATTTATCTTTTATGAACATTTTTTTTTGAAAACATAACATTTTTATTTTACACTTACACATTTATATATATTATTATATTTATAGACATATTATTACGAAATTATAAGAAATTGGGGACCCATTCGATTGGTTCAAAATAATTGGGTCAAGCCGGGCTCTGCAGGCATGGGGTGCTGACGTATCAGACCCTGGTGAGTCTCCACTGAATCATTATATAATAGATTACTTCAATTTAGTAGTAAATCAAAACTGACCACAAAATAGGACCAAAGAAAACTCTAGACACACAATCTTATTTAACTCAATACAAATAATATGATTTAGCATATTGAGCTCGTTAAAAACAGATCAATCGCATTTCAGACGATTATTGAGAAAATAAAGACGTCACGAGAGCAATCATGTTAACGGTCTTCTTGACTTCATCTGCAGTAAAGACAGTAGGTACCACAGTTTCTACAAGCCCTGGAGTAAATGTTGCTTGTCTGCGAAACAGAAGCCTTCATTATCTCCCAGGCAAGATTTGGGTTACTGACTACGAATAATTTGAAGACCTCCGAGCTAGCTATGGTAGATATATTATTTTTGACATAACTGAAAGCGGCTTCATTGAGGCCATTGTCGAAAGGTATCTGAGCAAGCTCAAGGACGTCAAGAGCATTCGACATATCCAGAGAAGATATCATTTCGTTTCTGCACAGATCACGTAGATGAGGGATTTCGTATTTGTCAGCGGCAAGATAGAGTGACTGAACATTCTGCTTAGCTTTCGGAGAAATCATAGTGCCATCGCTATACATAAATTCAACAAAAGTTTCTAACTCTTCTTTTTTCATCTCTGATAGAGTGACTGTCTCGACCTGCTCAGCCAAAGTCTTAACCTCGTCAGATTCCAGCATCTTCTTAAACACCTCTGATCTTGATGCCTATTCGTAATCCAAACATATATAAGGGCCACTCACTAACCAGTAATTAAACATAAACATTTCTAGTATTGATTCCTAGATCAGATAATAGTGAGTAAGAGATCAGAGATAAGAACGAGACCAGAATAAGTTTGTGAGCGGATATAGCTGAATCGTCATCGTTGTCCACACCCGCCTTGAGCGTACGTCAACTTGCCATTGTTCTTCCAAGACCTTTGCAAGTCCACCCGAGAATATCTGTTGGTTGGTTTGAGTTGCCATAGTTATAAGGTAACATGATTTTATTTCTAGTAAACTATAGTGGCTTATATAGAGAGAACCCAAAGACAACCGTCCAACTTCTTAATACTTACGTTTTGGAAATTGAAGGAGAAGCATTTATATTTAGTCAATTAGTACAGTGGAAATCCTGGTGCACAAAAAAAGAGGACAGTGGAAATCCTAAGGTCTGGTTGCACTCAACGGGCTACTCTCTTGGGAAATGAACCGTTGTCTTGTCTATCTTGGCCTATGTAAAATTTGGAATTGCGGAAGCTATTTTCGACCTCCAACATGTCTAATCTAACTTTGTGTTATGAATCTTCCCATAAACATGTGAGTGTCTTACTGATGATTGTGAAACAGAGACATGGTCGATTCTAAGAGTAAGAAGATTATAAACAATTTGGCAAGAGTCAAATAAATACTCTTTACATATTTGGAGGTCAATATTTATGTAAGTTATTTATGTCAATAGATTTTTTTTATAATTTTAGGAGGCTACGGACTAATGTTTCATATGTCTATGTTCCGGACTAGTAGGAGATACTAATCTTCTTTATTAAAAGAGAAGTACCATTTTTATCTACCATAAAAAAGTTATACTAGTCTTACTAGGTCCATTTCATTAATTATATTTATTTAATTATTTACATTAATCTATTAAATATATAAAGATATTAATAATAAATCAATTTTAACTGTAAATTTAAATTTTATTTTTAGTTATAACAAAATGTTGAGAAAAAATCTAACAAAATCTTTCTAAAAATTTAAAATATTTTATTTAAATTAATACTATTGATTAATTTTGCAATTAATAATATATACTATTATACATTAATTTAAATAAGATTTTATTATAAAACAAAATAAAATAAAATTGTATGCTATTTTCAAATTTTATAATTATATTATATAACTTCTTTATTAAAAGAAATACCATAAAAAAATCCATACTAGGTCTATTTCATCAATAACATCTATTTGATTATTTAAGTTAATCTATTTAATATATAACATTTTGAAAAAAAATATTATAAATTATATAGATATTAATAAATAAATTTTAACTGTAAATTTAAAATTTATTTTTACTTATAACAAAATATGTTGGAAACAATCTAACAAAATCTTGATAATTTTTTTTTAATTAATGCAGCGATTGATTTCATAATTAATAATATAGTATTATTATAATGTATTTACTTATAAAATCCCACAATATACTAAAATAAATAACATAGAAATATAAATTATGCTAAGAAAATATCAGTTCTATAGTATAACTAAATAAAATTTTAAAATATATTGTATTCAGTCTGTAAAAATTAGAAAAAAATGAAGGAGATTCTCAATTTGTTTATTTCATACTATGAATTCATTTTACCAAACTCGAAAATATATTAATATAAAATAACAATTAATAATAAAGTAAAATGTATAAAACAAATCATTATACATTAATAATATCGAATAAGAAACATAACCAATAACATTATAGATTTACATAATATAACACTAAAATGTAAATTATATCTTTGAAAGTTTTACGATGGTGTATGTTATATATTTATAAAATGAAAATCTACCCGCACGGATGTGTGGGTGAAAAATCTAGTTAAGTAGTAAGGGCATTTCCAACTTCATTTTATATTTCACTGTAAAATACAATTTAGATTAAAATTGATTTAACATACTCTATTTTTAACTCTATAATAGAGTAAAAAATAAGTTTACTCTATATATAGAGTAATTTATTTATTTTTGTTTATCACTCTATTTTTTATTCTATTTAGAGAAAAAATAAAGTAAACCATTAGACTTGGGCTAATAAGCTTTTATGGTATTTTGTATTTCTTTATTGATAAAAACAAGTATGAAAATCAAACATTTAAAAATTCACGATTTAAGAAATTTGACGTAGATTTGATATGCTATGTGTAGTCCGTATATTAACAAACTAGATAGTGACTAGTCGCGCCATGCGCATAATGAAATAGATGATTACATTATTTATTTTATGTTGTACTAAAAGATTTTCCATATAGCTTTTCGAGGGATAGGCATTCTGATATCCGTTCGGATTGAGTTGATTTATTCGTATTTTAGATTTTTAGAGTTAGAAATGTAAATCCAATTCGAATATTTACAAATTTTGGTTTGGATTTCGCTGGAATCATTGTGGGTTCTGTTCGGATTTGAGTTTGAGTATCCATTTTATTATGTAATTTTATTTAAAAAATCTAAATATAATTAAATCCTCAAAATCTTAAAATAAAAATAATATAAATATAAAAATCTGAATAATGTAAGACTAAATACTTAAATTTACATAAAAATTAGTTCTATTTAAATATTTGGATGGAGAACAAATAGATATTTTCAGTATTTTGAATATCTTTTTGTTACTTGTGATTACTTTGATAATTTTTAGATATTTTCATATTTTTGAATATCTAATAGATATAAAATTAAAAATAATTAATATACTTAAGTATATAATTATGATATAGATATTTTCGGTATCCACAATATTTCAGTTTGGATCGGGTTTGGGTCTGGTTATCCAGATATTAAAATTTAAGATCCATCTGAGTACTTAATCAGTTTTACTTTTAGTATGTGTTTAGTATTATTTTCAAAACAAGTTTAATTCGATTTTTCGGATCCAGATATTTTTACCCTTACTTATTTTCTTTTACTAATATAAAATAAAATTAAATAAATGTAAAATAAATATTTTAAGCTTATTTTGCATACATAATTATTGAAACATACTTTAATAATACTAATAAAAATGGTTGGATTTCGTATCAATATTGTTAGACATGGATCGTCGTCGTCTTCGACATCGTACACTCAGGCTTCGATCTGGTTACTAACAGCACTAGCACTGGGGTTGAACTCTGAAGATGAGGTTTATGTTTACTTAATCTCCAAGAAATTTCTGGGAGAGACACGTGTTCTGCTTGTCTGAAACAGCAACAGAGGTTTGACCAACATTTTTTGTACACTTTCGGTGAGGCATTTCGTCGAACATTTAGACGACGACGACGACGACGACGTTGACTTTTATAAACCTCTTTCGTATTTTGTCTGGAGGATCTTCCGTGAAATGGATAAGCTTCTTGAGAATCATGAGTTTGCTACGCATGCCGTCGCGGCATCAGCCTCTGTCTCGCTGGGAACTGGTCTCGCTTACCCTCTAGACACCATCAAAACCATCATTCAGGTTGGTTGTAAGAAGCTAACCCCTTGTCAAGTTGTGAACAGAGTTTTCCGCGTCTCTGGCTATTCAGGTCAGTACTCTTTCGTTTTCATTGAATGTAGCATCAGGCAGGCAAGATGATGTTTTTTTTGTTTAAATTGCAGGTCTGTACAGTGGTCTTGGATGGCTAACTCTGGGAAGAATCTCAGGTGTTGGTGCTAGGTTGGAGTCTATGAGATTCTTACTGCTTTCTACAAAGGGGATTCTCCTTTTGTGTCTAATATCATCTAGCTCGCAATCCACTAAAGAATATTTCCATTGTTTCATAGTTTATGTTATGTAGCAGTCAGTATTCAAAAGGTATTAGATTCAAGCTTAGGTTTTGCATCTAGCTAAGAGTATTCGAATTTATTCATTCAAAGTTGGCTCCTTTTGTTCCAGATGGTCGACATGGTAACTATGTGCAAGTCAGCGAAGCAGTTCTGGCGGGGATGGTGGGAGGTGCGGCAGAAACATTGATGACTTCTCCGTTCGAGCTGATCAAAGTTCGACAACAAGTGACTGCTGCATCACGGGCAAGTGGTTTCACCCATGATCACAAAACTGCTTAGACGATACAACAATCTCGATATGAAGTCGTTGACACAAACCGTCAGTATGTTATCCGTGTTGAACCATAAACACCGCAGCCGCATTGCAAGAGTACCATGGATGATGACTGGAACAGGAAACCCACCAGCAGCCATGGATTTTAAGAGACCGCTAGATGTTGCATCACTTGAAGGAGTGAGAGCGTTATGGAGATAAATCTTCGTTCAGGTCTTATAAGAGATTATCTTTACGGAGGAGTGTTCTTCGGAACATGGCAGTTTCTTCACGAGGCAATGATCGGTTGAAAAGCAGTCGGAATGAATCCTCTCCCCAGGTAATTTTAAACCACTAGTTTTATCATTTAAGTGTAGTGATTGTTTAATGATTTTGTTGAGTTTCAGTTCTGAAGAAGAAGTCGGACCTTTATCTCCAGTAGCTATTAGCATTGCCGCTGGGTTTTCTGGTGCCATTGCAGCTGCAGCATCTCATAGCTTTGACACAGCAAGAACACGTGCTCAGTGTGTAATATTGCCAAAGGTAAAAAAAAAAAGAATATGGTTTTTTGGTTGGTTATCATACAAGAAATATGAAAACTCATTTAGTTTGGTTTCTGTTGATTTTACGGTATATAGCAAAAGAGAGGAAGTTTCTGAAATGGAATAAACCAGGAAAGAGATTAGAGAGATGGACAGGTATCCTTCCTACAGACAGAACTCTCTTGTTCAGAGGGATTGGGACAAGGATGGCTCGAAGCTCTGTTGCATCCACTGTTATCGTTGGGATGATATTACTTAGCTGTCGATTTATTGGTTCCAAGTGAAAAACAACAGACATCATACAATGTTTGCAAATCTGTCTTGAATTGAATCAAACATTTCAACTTTGCTACTTTGTAGTATAGCCATCAATTTGTTTTACAACATTCCTGAACAATTAAATAACTACAGAATAATTGGTTGTACTTTTTTTTTTTGCAAAATCAGTACTCTCTTCAGCCCTAACAGAAAAAAGACTTTTCTAACCAAAATTTTGATCAATCTCTAGTTGTAATTGATCTTTAGAAACAAAATGATCATTTTCTATCGAGATTATGAACAAGGTAGATCTACTAAAGATAAAAAACATAAGCACATCATTCAAAGGAAACGAGGAGGTAAATCAAACTGCATTAGATAATCATAACATAGAAAATCCAGAATCGAAATTCCAACAAAAAGTCTTTCACAAGATAAAAGAGGATCCACGTCCCTAGAAAAAGTAAAGCTGTAAAACTCCATACGAAATGTCTTCAGAACCTGAGCTTGGTAAAGAACCACCTGTTCTTGCCAGTCTTAAAACGTTCCTCAAGCTTCGCCTTAGCCTCCTTGAGAGCAGCGACTTTCTTGTCCTTTGAAGAAAGAGCCTCGAGGGTAGCGACTTCCTTGAGATCCACGTCGAGGGTGTAACGGGTAGGCATCAGATGCTGGTAGTTAACCACCTTGATGAAACACTTGACCCGAGATTTCTTCGCCGTCTTCTTGGCCGAGTCCTTGCGGATGACCTTGCTCGGGTACTTCTTGAGTCCGGCCACGAGGCAGTGTCCGTAAGGACGCTCACGGTTTCCGTCGTCGAAGGAGCGGATGATCACAGCTTTCTTTCCGGCGTATCGGCCTTGAAGAAGGATCACGGCCTTGTTTTGTTTCAAGAACTTCACCATTGTTTCTTCTCTTTATCGCCGCTAAGTGGCGGATTCAGTGAGAATTCTAGCTTTAATAGTGGAGGTTGAGAGAACTAAAAATAACCTAGCCCAGTACTAACGCCTCATATTGGGCCGTTAAAGTCAACCCATTTAAGGTGGTATGGCCCGTTGGAGTATCTACGATATCTTCTTTCAACGTTCCTTCCCTTTTGTACAGAAAGCGGTGTTCAAGAAAGCGCTAAGCGGACGCTAGTCCTCAGCGCCTAGAACGCCTGGCGGTCTAGACGGATTCTTAACAAACTATACTATATATATATATATGTTTAGTTATTTATAGTAATAAGCAAAGAAGTTTGTCCATACAAAATAAAAGGTAAAAAAAATTCAAACTTACATAATACATAGTATAGCGTGCAGACATAAACTATAAATAAAGAAAAAGTTTGTCCTATAATTTTAACAGCGATTTTAATCACTTTGTTTAGGTATCTCCTCTAAAATTTACTCATCATCTATGTCAAATTTTATGTCAATTTTTTCCTCATCATCAGACTCAAAATCAGACTCATTAAGGCTCTCTCTCTTATCAAATCATCTCTAGATGAGGAACCTAGAGTTTCACAAGTATCTCCTAGTTCCACATCAGTTTCTTCAACAATCCAATCTTGAGCATGAGTAGCAGAATCTGCAAGTAGTATGTCCACGTTCTTCTCTTTTTGCTTATTTTATTTAACCATTAATCTCATGTTGAATTGAACATAGACAAAATTGTTCAACCGTTTTGCATCAAGTCTATTCCTTTTTTTTTGGTATGTACGTACATAAAACTGAATAAATAAGACACATAAACATTTGTAAGCTCATGAAATATACTATTCATTTAGTTTGAAATACTTGCCCCCTTCGAGAGTACTCTAGTTACGCTTACATCCCAAAGAGCTAGTCGTCAGAGACAAAATCTTTCTTAATTTTTGTAACTTAGGACTTCAACTTTATAAAAGTTCCACCATTGAACTACAAAGAATGATTAGCAAAATCATACATAGAAAATATTCAAAATACACAAATTCTCAGGAAACAAACCTAGATCATAATTTTCATCATTTTTTAAACATCCTTTAATGGCTGTTGGATGCCCAAAATTTCTCTCTTTTTTGCATACATTACAAGTTCAGTGTTGATGACAAATGTTTGAGCATCAAGATCATTCGGATAAAAAGCATCAACACACTTGAAAGTAGCAGTAATGACATCCCAGTGGAACTGAATACTCATATCCTTATAAAAATAATAAGGATTCAAGAGATATGCCATCCAATGAAGAGGACTATCAAGACAATCATAACTCTTCTCATCAACAATATTGAGGATTTATTTGTAATTCTTTTCCAGAATGTTGAGTGCTTTGCATAGTTCTTTCTTTGCTTCTTCTAACTCTCATTGCAAAACCCCATTGTAGGCTTCTGATCTCCATCAACTAATCTTAGTACTCTAACCAAGGGTGCAAACACTTTCAGCACATTCCTACACCATCCCAAAACTCCATATACCAAGTTGTATGATAGGCTGCAAGTCCTTTATGATGCTTTGTCCATTTATATTCTGCCCATTCATTGCTAGCAAACATCATCTTTAAGTTTTCTTTCTTATCCATAAAACTTTACAGAGTAAGGAAAAAAGATGCAAATCTAGTTACTCCAGGTCTTACTATGTCTCTTTTCTTTGTAAACTTCGTCATAATAATGCCTTGAACTTTTGTTGTAATTGGTTAAGAAATTTCTATAAACAAACTCAATGACAATGCCATCAATGTGGTCTCCGAAATTTCTGTATCTTCTTCAATCTCAATCAAAGATTGATCTACTATCTCCATTTCAATCCCATTAACAACCGTCAGCACTTGTAAGTATCTGTTTGGACACCAATGTTTCCTAGACCATTTATCATCACTAGTAAAACATTGTACCAATCTCTTCTTCTCTACTATTCAACTATCTGATAACCAAAGTTGTGGTCGCTGCACTCTGTTACCACCACCTTTATCCTGAGTACCAGTTGTCTTAGCTTGTTGTTGTTTTGATTGCCAATCAGATGACGTACAGGACTGTACGACAGGTTTGAATTTTTTTCGCCTCATGCCTACCCTTCCTTCTTGACTTCTCTCCTGACAAGCCATCTTATAGAACGCGTTGTCTTCCATCTGATACACAGTAGCAATCATCTCAGGAAGGTCTACCTGTTTACTCATGTTCACCACTTCTCTCATCTCCGGTGTCAGCCCATTCATGAATATACCTTCCAATTTCCTATCAGTCAAACCACTGACATGAGTCGATAGATCCTCAAACATATGAATGTATTGAGAAATCTTTCCCGTTTGTTTTTCAGCAAAAAACGGTTGACTCGGACCTCATAATTTTTCTCTGCTAAATCTTGCTAACAACCTTTCTTTGACTTTGTTCCAACTCACAAAATTGCTCTTGTGTGTTTCGTTGTTGAACCAGCTCAAAACATCACCTGAAAGACTCACAGAAACAGTCTCCAGTTTCTCTCCGCTCATCATAACCTCCGCTTAGAAAATATCTCTCCGCTAAGGCGAACCAACCATATGCATCATCACCAGCAAAAGATGGAAGTTCAACACGCTTCACTAATCCATCTCTATTATCGATATGGTTTCAGACTTGGCTCCTTAACCTCCACACTTTTCGAATCCTTCTTCACGATCGCATAAATTCTGAAACTCGTTATTCGTCTCGTGTTGCACCGCCGTGTGATCCCTCAATGTTTTCGGAAAAGTATCCAACGTCACCGGCTCATCCTCCGCCTGAACCTTTTGTGATTTCTTCATGGTTTTGTCGACTTCTTAGTCGTGATTGTTCGATCCAGATCGCTCAAGGACGCACCAATTTGATAGATAATAGTAGTATTATTATCTATCTTTGTAACAAACGATAAGGTCCAATACAATCTTGCTCTCAATATGAGAAACAACCCTTTACCAAATCTTTACAACTTCTAACTGTCACTCTCAACAGCCAATGCCAGCTCAGCATCCTTGTGATCCACGTCAATCTGCTCACTTCCATCCTTTTTCTTTCTCTTTCTCGAACACACACACACAATGGCATATCAATGTTCTTGCGGATGGGATCACCATTCATGTACATGAATGAGCAGCTATACATCTAATACCATTCCCTAGTTTTCTCCAGACTGTTAAAGCTCCTTGACAGAGTATCTATAAAAAGAAAACAAACTGATGCTAGATAATGACAAACATTAACATTCTTAAACAAGTGTAACTGAAACCAACTTACATTCTGAAATCGAAGGCTTGATCTCAAAGCATGTAGAACAGAACCTTCTGCATTATGTGCAGCTGTTTTTTTCCTTTTTTATTTCGAAAAGCATAATGCTGTGACATTCCCAGTGAAATTTAACCCGCTGGAGTATCTGGGAGATTATTCTTCTAACATTTGCGTGGCTAGCAGGAAGAAGCAAAAACCTAAGCAGATACGACATGTTCTCTGCGTCAGATTGTTCTAATAGAAATGAACAAAGCCGGGTTATGGAGGGAATATCAGTTTGCCGTTTGTCAATAAAGAAGAGCCAGTGTGCCGTTCACACAACACATGATCTGGCGACGCAATAGCAGAAGAGCACGGCGTCAAACCAAATAATACATGTAGAGTTCTAAACTAATTACACATAAACTACACGACGTGATGCATCCATACAAAAAGGCTTCTCAGCTATTTATAATACAAGAATACTCAAGGCGCATATAATAGCAATTGCAAGCTGGTTAAGCCAAGCCTTGTGATTACATTCAGACTTTGCAAGTCTTGGCAAGTGGTTCACAGTCTTTATAGATCTCCAAACCAGACTGATCAAGTTGGTCTTCCTCAAAGCAAGCGCAACGTTTGCTCATCGAACCAGTTATTGCTATCTCCAATGGTCTTTGTACCAATCTTGGCACCCCAACATCACACCAAACCTGCACAAATAGCTTATCCTTTAGTATAATTTTTGTTTTTTTTTTCATGCCACCTGGATAGAAGATAACAAGAATTCATACCTCTCCACCTTCATCTTGACTCCATCGTGAGTTGCAATTCTTTTGCTTGTCTTCTTCAATCTTTTGCTTCTCCATGAGTTGTGCACCTCTTGAGGCTTTTGCTTCAGCTCCTTTTAAGTGCTTAGTAGGATTACCTTGGCTATCGTAGTACCGTCCAACAAGCTTCCCAACAGGACTGCGTATCACAAATTATAAAAAAGCTAACAAGTTAGAACCAAACCAACATGAACATTATCTGCACTGTATCGTGTCGTGTGATGAATGAAACATGTAACTTACGTGTAGGTCCTGGAGTAGAAACCTCGCCAGTCGACTATGCTCTTCACCTACGAAGAAGAGTAAATACTTATCAAATAATTAATATTTGTACCAGACATGCGTTCATTGAGCTCACAATTCGAATCAGTAGAATAACAAACATTTCATATCATAGAAAGTGATAGCTATGAAGATATAAGCCCATCTGGCACCCAAAAACTAGAGATTTCCCATAATTTTGATCGATTAAGCTAGAAAAGCATTACCTCACTGCTAGATAACCCATGTAACGAATCTGTAAGTCCATCTCCTGCACAAGAATATAATCATAGCACACAAATGTGAAGTTTCAACAGATAATCGGGTACTTTGTGTATAATCAAATCCTCTGCAAAAAAAAATAGCTAACAAAACTTCAAACAACTATGACTTGTTCATGCATGAAGATAATGTCACAAGAATTTTGGTAGATCAAGAAAGCACAGTGATCATTTTTCCTAGAGACTTAAAATCTTTGTAACACACCAAAGAATGCGGGAAAATAAAAAATTGTACCTGTAAAGTTGCCAGAAACAAATGCACGAGAAGCATCTCTGAGTACAAGAATGACATGAAAAAAGATTCCCATCAGCGAGAAACATTGAAAACTATATACAAGGAAACATATGAGAGCGTCTCTCCAGTCCACATATATTGATAAAAGAAAAACAAACCTTCCAGCAAAATGATTGTAACCTCCTCCACTACCGTAATGAGATTTCCCTTTGGTCACATCATATACAGATCTGTATCCCAATATGTACGAATATATATACTCAGTTCACAAGTTGTTCAAAAGTGCCAGACATACGTGTGTTACTTTGCACAAGGAAGAAGACTTACCCAAGAATCCCTAAGAGAATAGGTAACGTTTCATCAGTGCCATTGTACAATGCCAATTCTTCAGCAGAAAACAACCTCTTTTCAATTGGGAAGCAAATAACACAACAACAACAACAACAACAAAAATTTAAGCTCAAATTCAAGACATCACACACCATAACATCCCCTTAGTTACTTAAACTCAGACACATAACAAACGCAGAGACAAACTTCATTAGTTTAAAGGACTTTTGTCTAATTAGTACGCAAGTGGAGGTAACAAAAGTAGCAGACGTTAAAGGACTTTTTATACAAGATTTTGAGTGTGCAGAGCAGTAGAGAGAAGAAAGGTGAGAGAGAGAGAGAGAGTACTTGGTTGTGTTGTGGAGGAGACTTGAAGGAAGATCTGAAGTAGAGAGCCAAGAGAACGACGATCAAGCTGACACCTACGAACGGAGATAGCAAGATTCTCCTCAACGACATTATCGTTTTGGATCCGATCTGCGTTTTGTATGCGAAAAGTCACCAAGACGCAGCGAAGCACTTATAGGATGTGAGGGCTTAACATCAAGGACAAAAAGTTATCCGTCCTAAACCGCAATAGCTGAAATGTACAAGGTGTGAATAGTGTGACTTTCCTAGAGATTTCGAGTTTCGGGGAAAAAAGTAATAATTAAAATAAATAGGATTTTTTAAAGTTAAAACCCGAAAGTTCATTTTGAGTAAAAACCTTCAAACTAAATATTTAACGAAAAAAAATCCTCAAACTAATTTTATTTAATGAATTCAATCCTCGCATATCATAATTATCATTACTACTGATAAAATCTTTAGTTTATGAGTTTCTATATTAAGTAAACATACTATTAAAACTAAAAAAATCCTAAAAATAATAGCAGTATCTAAACATTAGTAATTTTAATTTTCAAAATAGCATTTTAAACATTTTTATAAATATATGAGTCTGATTTGTTTTAAAATAAACATTATATATGTATAAATTAAAAAGGTAAAAACCCAAAAATATAACAAAAATTATCTAAAGATTTACCTGTAATAAAATTACGACAAGATTAAAAATGTAAAAAATAAAAAAATATAATAAAAATTATATCTTATATAATAAAAATGTAATAATAAATCTTTAGATAATTTTTATTATATTTTCTGAGTTTTAACATTTTTAGTCTACATATATAATGTTGACTAGATTTTCACCCGCACGCCCGTGCGGATGTATTTTTAAAAAAAATATGATGCTATTTGATTTTTATGTCACTATTTAGGGTTAGAAAAAAACTCGAATTCGAAGAATTAACCGATCCCAATCCGAATAAGTAGTACTAAATCCGAACCGGAATTGATTAAATATCTGAATTATTCAAACTTTTAGTATTTGAAGAACTGAAATCTTATCCGATCCGAACCGAAGTATTTTGGGTATCCAAAATAGATTTATGTACTTATATATATTAATTATTTTTAGATTTAATATATATAAAAACAACCAGAATATATATGATACTTTTAAGTTCGCTTAAATACTTGAAAATATATACAAATAATCAAACGTAAATATCTTAAATAGTTAAAATATATTCAAAACTCCAAAAATACTTAAATAATTATTAATTCTCTATCCAAATATTTAAATTGGATATCCAAATCTGAACCAAATCTTCAAAGATCTGAACTGAACACGAAATCACAAAAAGACCCAAAAACGAACCCGAACGCCCACCCCTAATCACTATTATTTATATATATATATATCATATATGTGTCATCATAGGTTACAAAATATGTGTTATCATATAATTAATCGTATTTTATACGTACCATCAAATAAGTTTTCTTATAATTAATAATATTTTATATGTACAATCATATAAATAATCACATATATTATATTTTAAAATTTAATGTGAAATATAAAAACCATAATTTAAGTTGGTGTTTGAAATTGGGCTTTGTATTGTATTTTTCTTATATATATTGAAAACATTTTTATAATAGTTATTAGAAAATATGTTAGTAGAAATCAAATTTGAATATATATATATATATATTTATTCATTCAAAATTTGATTTTCTAATGAATTTGAATGAACTTTTGATATAAATCAATTTTAAATTATTATTTTGTTTTGAATATATATATCAAGTAACATAGACCCATTATTTTTTAATATAAATTAATGGACTTCCAATATTTTAATAGCACAAGCCCATTATTTTTTTTCCTAACTTACTGTTATCCATGTTTCCAAAGAATACTATTTTTTTAACTACTATCCATATTGCCAAACAATCTCAATTTGTACTTCAACTTTAATAATATAGACTGGATTTTGACCCGCACGCCCGTGCGGGTGTATTTTTCTAAAAAAAATATGATTCTATTTGATTTTTATGTCACTATTTAGGGTTGGGCAAAAAACTCGAATTCGAAGAATTGAACCAATCTCAATCCTAATAAATAGTACTAAATCCGAACCGGAATTGATTAAATATCCGAATTATTCAAAATTTTGGTATTTGAAGAACTGAAATCTAATCCGATCTGAACCGAAGTATTTTGGGTATCCAAAATAGATTTATATACTTATATATATTAAATATTTTTAGATTTTATATATATAAAACATCAAGAATATATATGATACTTGTAAGTTTGCTTAAATGCTTGAAAATATATACAAATAATCAAACGTAAATATCTTAAATTATTAAAATATACGCAAAACTCCAAAAATACTTAAATAATTATTAATTCTCTATCCAAATATTTAAACCAAACCTATTTAAATTGATTATCCAAATCCAAACCAAATCCTCAAAGATCTGAAATGAACACAAAATCCCAAAAATACCCGAAAATGAACCCGAACGCCCATCCCTAATCACTATTATATATATATATATTATATGTGTCATCATAGGTTACAAAATATGTGTTATCATATAATTAATCGTATTTTATACGTACCATCAAATAAGTTTTCTTATAATTAATAATATTGTATATGTACAATCATATAAATAATCAAATAAATTATATTTTAAAATTTAATGTGAAATATAAAAATCATAATCTAAGTTGGTGTTTG
Source organism: Brassica napus (assembly GCF_020379485.1). Classification (NCBI taxonomy): domain Eukaryota; kingdom Viridiplantae; phylum Streptophyta; class Magnoliopsida; order Brassicales; family Brassicaceae; genus Brassica; species Brassica napus. Next base: position 110,763 of record NW_026014872.1, read on the forward strand.
AAATTGGGCTTTGTATTGTATTTTTCTTATATATATTGAAAACATTTTTATAATAGTTATTGAAAAATATGTTTATTTTTGAATGTACATTTATTTTTGAATGAATTTTTGATATAAATCAATTTTAAATTATTATTTTGATTTGAATATATATATCAAGTAACATAGACCCATAACTTTTTAATAATATAGATGTAATTGACTTCCAATTTTTTAGGACTTATTCTTGGGTTCACTCCCTAGGGTGAATCTCTAGGTTCACCAACCAATAAAATTATGTTATTTCAAATTTGATATCTTTTATAAAAGGAAACAAAATATTGTCAAGTTATATTATGTTTTTAAAATAAAAAGATAAAAAATAGTAATAGTTACAAAAAAAAAAAATTTGACGTCGTCAGGAAAAAACTAAACCCTAAATCCTAATCCCTAAACCCTAAATCTAAAATCCTAAACCCTTTGGGTAAATCCTAGACCCTTGGATAAATCATAAACTCTAAATCAAAAACACTAAACACTAAAACACTCAAGGGTTTAGGATTTTAGTGTTTAGTGTTTTTGATTTAGAATTTATGATTTATCCAAGGGTTTAGAGTTTACCCAAGGGTTTAGGGTTTATCCAAGGGTTTAGGGTTTATCCAAAGGTTTAAGGTTTCAGATTTAGGTTTTAGGGATTAGGATTTAGGGTTTAGTGTTTTGCTGACGATGTTAACAATATTTAAAAAAAAAATTTGTAACTACTATTTTTTTTAATCTTTTTATTTTAAAAACATAATAAAATTTGACAATATTTTGTTTCCTTTTTTAAAAGATATCGAATTTGAAATAATGAAATCCTATTGGTTGGTGAACCTAGAGGTTCACCCTAGGGGGTGAACCCAAGAATAACTCATTTTTTAGTAGCATAAGCCCATTATTTTTTTTATAACTTACTGCTATCCATGTTTCCAAACAATACTATTTTTTAACTACTATCCATATTACCAAACAATTTCAATGTGTACTTCAACTTTAATAATATAGATGTTAAAAACACATCAAACTCATATATTTACAATTTGTTTTTAAAAAATGCTAATTTAAAAAATTTAAGTTACTAATTTTAAGATAACATTATAAAATTTTGATATTTTTTGATTTTTTTTTGTTTTTTATTTTATTTTTAATAGTAAAACCCATCAACTATGTTTATTTAATGTAGAAACCCCTAAACTAAAGATTTACCGGTAGTAATGTTAATTATACCAGACACCGTAGACAAATGGTTTAATTCATTAAATAAATTAGTTTGACCCAAAACAAGCTTAGTTGAGGGATTTAAACGTTAAAAATCCATATAAATAAGACCTTGTTGAAAATAAGACGAGAAGTAAAGATATCTATCTATATATATAATATATAATATCTTTATATATAAAGTGTTGTTTAATCACTCCTTGGCGCGCCACCTAGGATTCTACGTCATTAAGTCGTCTCCAGATTTGGAATAGTATTTTAAGAAAACTGTTAGGAACGAGTCAATTTTAAGACGTTCTTGTCTCTAGTTTTTCCTTTCTTTGGGAAGCGATCTGGGTATGCTTGAATGCATGGAGATCCTTTCTCGGTTGTGCGAGAGATTAAATCGGCTTACAAGATCTGCCTGAACAGCTAAAAAATAATAGAACGAGATTGGAAAAATCGTCTAACACTTAGTTCGCTAGACTATATACCTTGATTCTAAGTTCTCTAAAGTTTATGGAAGTTTCTAAGGCGTTTTTATTCCTTAGCAATTTCCTACGGAAATTTGAGCCTGATTTCAAAAAATTTCAAATCTAAATACGTTAGTTTTCTCAGGGATTCGGGTTTGCCTCTTCTCCGTTTTGCTTTCTTGTTTCCCCTTCTTATCCTTTTGTCTATCCACCCCTTACGGAAAGTAACAATATTGATTCTTTGTGGATTTCCCTACTTTCATGGCCATGTTTAGGTTGGATCCTATCTTTCGGTTTTGGTTCATCGATCCATACTCTCTTATCTGGATTCCAGTCTTCGTATCGTTGGTTTTACGAAAATGAATAAGTATCTCAGTGAAAGCCTTTTGGTATTTTTAAACGAATATGAAATAAATTATAACTATCAATTAAATATCAGATTTAAAAAAAAAATATCGAAAAGACAATGATTATGCAATAACAATATATGAACAAACAATTATTCAATAGATTTTTTAAATTGCATATCAGCCAACTTAATTTTCCAAAAACTATAAAATTCTGAAATGATAAAGAATAAAATTTCTTTTTAAGAAACAGTATTCTTAAAAGTTAATCCGAAATCAAACTCAACAATTTAACCAAATAAATTAATCAGCCTCGAAGCTTTATCTTTCAACTCTTTAGGCCTTGCTTTCTTTAGAATCAAGCACATAAAGATAAAGTCTCACTTAAAATCCAAATATAGCAACCGAACTATGCAGTGACTTGAGCGTAATTAAACCAAAGGAACTGTACGTACTTTTTCCAATGTTAAACTCATGCGTGGAGTTTTTTTAGTATTCATAGGCGTTATCGGTGGTATCACACTAGCAGATGAGTGCTCCAGAAATTTTTGATTTCGATAAAAGGGTGTTTGGATCGGTTTAATCAAACACAAAGATCATTTACAAACTTTTAATGATGAGATAAATTCTCATTAAAAGATCCAGAAATAATAACCATAACCAAACGAACTATACATGTTTCCTATGTTTGACTACTTTATTTGCTCTTGTGTTGCATCAGAAGAAAATGTCGGCTAATAATATGAATCTTGATTGTGTCCCTTGGTGACAGTTTGATCTTGGATCTCACATCCATGAGAATTGAATATGAGTCCACGAGGATTGGTGTTGTTCCATGGAGAGGTATCTTGATGCCATGAGTCTTCATGATGGTAAATCAGGTTGTTCGGCATTGCCAATCTTGAGAAAGATATATCATCATAAGGATCCACCATCATCTGACGATGTTGTTGTTGTGGATGAGTGATGCCGGCTTCCAGGTCAGCTAGATTGAATATTTCATCTTGGCTAACACACTCATCTTCCATGATTACAAGTGCGTTGTTTATGCTTCCGGAATCTTGACGTTGAGGAGGAGGAGAAATCGGTGGATGTTGTTGTTCTTGAGTGGCCTTATCAGAATATCCCATAATGGTTTGAAGTCTCAATCCCTGTCCTTCAAAAGGAGGAATCAGTGGCCGCTGTTGATGAGTGAAGTCAAGGAGTCTATTGTTGTTGTCATCGCTGTTCCCTTGTTGAGGCTGCTCTGTGGCGATGTCATTGTCTCCGTTTTTGCTCTCTGGTGGCTGGTCAACGACCATCTTGTTATTGTCACGGAGATGACACAAGACTACTTCTTGGAACTGAGCATCGTTCTCACTTGCAAGCCAATACTCCGTCATACACCAACCAGTGGTGTCTCCTTTAAGCTTTCCCTTGACTTTCTTGTGGTACGCGAGTTCTGTTTTGTATCCGATCACAACCTTGGGGTTGTTACGGTCAGTGATCGCCTTCTTTACGCCACTTGTCGTCCAAGTTCCGCCGTTACTGCTTCCTCTACCGGGAACCGTGCGTTTGGGCCTGCTCCCCAAATTACGTGTCCTTAGAACAAAGTAAAACCACATGTTCTCTTTGAATTGATCATTCTTGACGTGCGGAAGAAGCCACGGCTCGTCTTCATAAAGTTTGATATCTGTGATGAAACCATCTTTTCCTGTATCCACTCTGTTGCGTAGATAATACCCCACCAAATTCTGGTCAATCGGAGAGAACTTTAAGTCCCTTGGATGAGCCATATTAAATCCTTCTGGATCAGTTAGAAGATGCTTGACAACAAAACCCTAGAAACACGGTTTCAACAGAATCAAACTAATGCATACGCCAAAAACAACTGGATGTGCGCAAGAATTAATGCACTGAAAGTCTTAACGTACCTTGGTAGCTTGATGATAATTTATCTTTTGGTTTCAAAGAAAGCACTGAGAGTGTACTTATATATAAAGCAAGGATGAGCCGACTTGTCAAGTATCTCTATCCGAAACATCTTATTTTCCTTTTCCAAATAGATTGACCCACCCCCACAACCACAAAATATTTTCATATACTCGATTTGTTTTATTATAATGGTTTTATACGATATTAGTATCTAGAATCACTTCCCTAATGCGAATTATCTACCATTATTTTTTTATTTTTGTTAGGATTTTTGAGCAGTTTGTTGCCTTATAAGTTACTATTATCTTTAAAATAAAGGTTTTAATTTTTTTTTTTAGAAAAGTTAGTTTTGGAAACTAAGAATAGGCGAAAAGCTATTTATTAATTTTCAAATGGAATTAAACTTTGTAAGGAAAGTTTTATCAATACTTCACTATAATTTCAAACATAAAACCCACCTGCAATGTATTCACTTTAAGTCTCATCAAAATTCATGTAAACAAATATGTGTAACTGAAAATTAGTTGTGAACTAAATTAAAATTAGGTCAATTCTCTCAAATCAATGTAAAATAGTTTTTTTTACCAAAAGAACCCACAAAGAAGAAAATGATCAAAAGAAGTTCAATAAAAGAGGTAAAAAAAATCTTTTATTGTCACTTGACATATATATATATATATATATTGAAATTGAAATATACATAATTATTTAAATATATGAAAAAAATAATTGGTATCATCTTTATAGGTACTTTAAATCTGTAAATATATAAAATTTCTATTTAAATTGTCTAATTGTTGAATAATAGGTTTTCATTTTTTTTCTAAATATAATCAATTTTTTTATAAAATATATGTTATATCTCTATAATATTATTTGAGAAGTCACTTTCTTATGTGGCGCCCTTACGTTAACATTCACGATGGTTTATTATATTGATACCCTTAATCTTTTTTTTTTTTTTTTGCAAACACCATGCTTTATTAATTCAGCAGGAACAGGTTAGCTTTTTGAGCTAGCCATCCCGGAATTTCAGAGTTTACATGGGAGAAAATAGAATTTTGCAAGCGAGCTCCTTTTGCAAGGAGATCCGCTCTTACATTATGCTCTCTAGCAATGAAAGAAATTGAAAAAGCTGTAAAAAATGATACTATATGGATGAATTCATTCCATTCTGAAGCCATCGCTGGCCAATCTTCTTCATCATTGATCAGCTTAACAAGCTGAAGACAGTCCGATTCAAAGGACATCGATGTAAACCCTAGCTGTAAGGAGTGTCTCATTGCATTAAGCAAAACAGTGAACTCCGCATGCATGGGAGAGAGAACCTGGTCCATCCCGAGGGAACCATACATATGTGTTCCAGGCGCCAGATCAAAAACAAAACCTCCTCCAGAAATCGTCGAATTCGTCACCCAGGATGCATCCACTTGACATCTTGGTAATTGTAACTCATTCTCCAGGTTTCTGCCGTTCGAAGGACCAGTTCTTCTTTGTTTTGTAACTGCATGGAAAAACTTGGTATTACGATCTCCATCTTTAAGCCATATGGCACGACTCTTTTGTCGCCAGTATAACTCCTCTTCCCGGAAAGCTGCACACAGATTCCATTTCAGATTTAATACTTCAACACTCGGGATACTTGGATCCGACTGAGCTCTCTCAAGCTGTTCCTTGATTGCCTCGATTTTTTTCGCAGAATTCGAGGGGTTCTCTCGTTTCCATCGAGCTATAGTTCGCCGCACTTCCTCCAATTTAACATGGATAGGCCGGGAGTTTGACACATCCTGGGGGCCCCAACCCTCTTCGATAGCTTCTTTCAATCCATCTTTTAAGAGCCATCTACGGTCGAACTTGAATGACTTTCGTCGTCTCACCTCACGGGACTGAATGCGTACTAAGACCGGACGATGATCCGACCCCCATAGCTTCAAATACTCCACATTAGTGTGGGAGAAGAGGTGATGCCACTCCTCATTTCCTACAGCTCTATCCAATCTGCATTGTACTTTCCCAGAGCTGCGATAACCAACCCAAGACATATGGTTACCCTTATACGGGAATTCTATCATGCCACAGTCGGCCAACATCGTACGGAAAGGTAAGAAGGAAGTCTCAGGTCTCTTCCTTCCCCCCTTCTTTTCATGGTTCCCCTTAATCTCGTTAAAGTCCCCACACACGAACCATGCTCCCGATCTATTCACACTCATGCGCGTTAACCGCTCCCAGACATATTCTCGGCACTCAACGACCGGATCACCATATATAAAGGTCATGTAGACTTTGTGTCCCTCTATGGTAGCTGTTATGTCGATCATGCGTTTATCAAAGTAAAGAATCTACACATCATAAGAATCCATATAAAAAAGTGCTAGTCCACCGCTTCTACCTTCCGGTTCCACGGTGAACAATTTATTATAACCAAAAGAAACTTGAAACTCTTGCAGAAAAGAACGATTGTTTTCTGTTTCAGATAAAAAGAGAAAAGAAGGTGCAAAAAAACGGTGCAATTCCCGGAGATGCTTCTTGGTCAAGTAGGCTCCGGCCCCTTGACAATTCCAAGAGATGGTGTTCATATCTTCTTACTGGGTGGTTTCTGGGACACCACCGAACCTGAGACAGAAGAAGAGTTCATACGTTTAGTAGAAGGAAACACCTCAATACGAGGGACATCATTTTTTTGAGATTTCTTGGAAGTACCCTGCGCTTTAGGCTTTTTAGGAGATGGGCGGCCCCTTGGGAGGCTCAGTTTCTTGGAAGCGCGAACACCTTTCCCCCCCCCCCCCCCCCCCCCCGGGCTCTGTGGATTGCGCTTCTTTGACACAGTCCCAGCTAGGTTAGACTGCTTGCTTATTCCTTTCGTATCCGGTACATGTGCATCGGCTATTTTCTTGTCCCTGCCTGCACTTGGTAATAGGGCTCCTTTCTCCATGGCCCGTGGGTTAGCATCGCTCATCTGAGCTTCTTGATAGTCTTCCCTCTGTTTGTCAATGTCCTCAGCATATGCTGGAGATAGTTGTGAGATAGCATCTATTTTCTCTGCATCAAAACCAGGCTCATCCACAAGTAGATCATCATTTTGCATCATATTATCATCCATAATCACATCACCAAAATCCTCAACTAGTTTATCAACTTCCGCCTCATCTTCTCTAGTCATAACCAAATTGTCTATGTGGTGTGATTCCATGAGCCTATCTAGATCAAGATTAACTATCTCAGGTTCAGTGCTAGGCCTAACTAGGGACGAGACATACCTGGTCTCCTCTGGACACAAAGGAGACTCCCCGTCTCTTATTCTGAGAACGCCTCTATCTCTAGTTAGAAGCCCGGCCGGAGAGAACTTTGCTGCCGACATAGGGGTTTTTTCCAAGGCTTCCGTAAACATTGGAGCCTTCCCTTTGATGCGTCTCACTCGTTCCTCCGACATCTCGTTCCTATGGACCACCATGACTCCGGTGCCCTGCGTATCTCTCCCTCCTCGTCCCTGCCTGACTTCTGATATTGTCCTCTGCGAATCAGTCAAAGCACGTGAGGGAGGAGCTGGAGTTTCTGAGGCCCCGACAGATTTGTTCTGATTGTTGCTTTTGGATTCATTAACCTGACTCTTTGGTCTCCAAACTTGTTGGGAATATCGGGAATGATGAGAAAGGTATTTGGCCCTACCTCTGTTTCTCTCATACTCTCTTACTCTGTCTTGGTTCTTATACTGAGATGCGAAGGCTTCCACTGATCTTCTCTTGGAATGAGACTCGAGCCGGTTCCAGACAGTTGTATTTCCCGACGGGATACGTTCATGTTTATCCTCCCTCCTTCGGTCAGAAATCTTGGTAAACCCTCGGTGATCCTCATGGTATCTAGAGGACCGATAGTTTGGTGATTCCTTCCTTCTCTTTTCACCTCTGGCATATCCAGGATAATGTGGACGCCCTGGAGATTTATTAAGACCATCATCAGAAGGGGATCGTGGCCTTTTGTTGTTTAAATTGTTGTTGCGGTTGTGTATTAGGCCCAGGTTCCGGTTCTGTTGAGCTTGCAAACCCAGCTCATTTTGTTCCCTGAGCTCTTTAATCTTCTGATCCCGTTCCTCTTGTGAGCACTCAGTGCAAGAGTATACATCATGATCGATCCTTTTACAGGCAAAGCAGTATCTAATAAGACCTTCGTATTCCAGAGAGACTTTCCCGACATCTCCGTTTGGGAAGCCAACCCTTCTCTCGAACTGTAATGGCCTATCAGCATCAATAGAGACTTGAAGACGGGCGTTTGTAGCATCAATAGTTACACGCTTCCCCAGGGCCTTTGCAATCTCCTCAAAAGTTTCATCGTTCCAGTAGTGAACAGGAACTCCTGTAACTTTTATCCAAAAAGGAATCGTGTTTGGGAAGTTATCGCTTGTAACAGGCTCCCATCGTTCCAGAGCAAAAATCCAGTGGTTGAAATGACAAGGCCTTTTGTTTAAAACCATAACCAGATCCTCTTCCTTGTCAAAGTCGAACTGAAAACGTCCGTTTCCCAAGTTAACACCACGGACTCTGCCTTCTACATTCCAGATCCGTGCCCTAGGGAGTAGGGCAATCAGAGCTTCAACACTGCGACCTCCTTGATGGAGAACTCTACCAATCAGAGTTCTTTTGAAACGCTCAGCAACTGTGTTCAGATCACAGGCTGGAATACGGATGATCTCATCTTCTACTTCCAGATCCAAACGGCGGTTCGCAGCGGACGAAGAGCCTCCACGTTGAATTAGGTTTGCTTGAGACACCATTCTTACAGGACAAAATCGTAGCACACAGCTAGAGAGAAAAGACAAGAGGAGCCCACTCGAAAGAATTCGAGAACAAAAATCGTATGGATGCCGTAGACACGAAAACTTAGCAGAGTCGCTAGATGTCAAAAGGTGCTTTATACTTCTTAAAAACCCTAGGACCCGTGTCAAGAAGTGTCGATAGTCTTCCTTGCACAACGGGTAAAGGTTTAGAAGCCGTTCACGTGCGCCGTCAAACCTAGATCTGACAGTCGCCTTTCTTGTCGCTCAAAACCCTAGGCATGGCTCATAGTTATCTGCAAGGGTAAGATTGATGTGCGGTTCTGATACCCTTAATCAATTAAGTTTATTGTTTGAGAAGTCACTTTCTTATGTGGCGCACTCACGTTAACGCTCACAGTGGTTTATTACATTGATACTTTTAATGAATTAAGTTTATTATTATAATTAACATTATTTATTTTAGAATTTCGTTTCATCAATAAATTCTTCTTCTAACCACATTGTTATAAGTAAAGGAATTTCATATAAAAATGCAATATCTATTATTATTTTCTATTTTTATTGTTATTAATATTTTTGTAACCACATTGTTATCAAAAAGGAATTTTATATAAAAGGTAATATCTTTAATATTTAAAATACAATAATTTTGTAGATTTTTGAATTTGTAATTTGATTAGAAACGAAATTTTCTTTTATATAAATTACAATTTTATAAACTTTTGCTTCATATGTTAAAAATATTTTTTAACTAAATTTTCTTATGTGTCGCGCTTATGTTAACTCTTACAGTTGTTTATTACATTGATATCCTTAATGAATTATGTTTATTATTATAATTACCATTAATAAGATTTTATAATTTCTTTTTATTAATAAATTCTTCTTCTAACCACATTGTTATAAAAAAGGAATTTCATATAAAAAGGCAATATCTAGTAGTATCTTCTATTTTCTATTTTTATTAACTCTTTTATAATCACATTGTTATCAAAAGATATTTTATATGAACATGTCATCTCTTTGATATTTAAAATACAATAATTTTATAGATTTTTGAACAAGTAAATTGATTAGAAACAAAATTTTCTTTTACATAAATTCCAATTTTATAAACTTTTGCTTCATATTTTTAAAAATATTTTTTGGTTAAATTAATTTTCTTAGAATATTAAAAACCAAATATCTCTTTCCTAATAAAAAGATAGAAGATCTTTCTTGGAGAAATTTCATGTTTACCACTTTCATGGTATCACTTTTCATCTTTACCAACACTAAATGGACATTTTTAAATATACCATCTTCATTAAGTAGCAAAAGACTATTATACCCTTGTTCTCTATATATATAATAAATTATTATTTAAATATAATAATAATAATGATAATTTTTATGTTTTCGGATTATAATTCTTCAAATTTCGAGAATGTTGCGGCCGATGGCATTTTTATTGGACATTTGTCGGCCTCGAGACTAGCCTTGTAGGCTGTTTGTTTTGGATTTATGAAGTTGTGGATTATCTCCTTTTTAAAACTTACAGAGTAGCCATACGCAGAGATGAGAGAGAGTGTGAGTTGTCACCTCATTTCTAACGCTCAGTGGATCGTTATACTTGTTGTTGTGCAAGATGGGAACACTCGAAGGCTTTTAGTTTGCGGAGTCTTATAAACGTACAAATATAAGCAAAAAGGACTTTTATTGGAATCTCATATCAGTCTGTTGATACTATGCCTTGAGATGTATAAGACCAGTATGATGGGTTTAGGCGCAAGACCTAGGCTTACTATCAGTTTAGGGTTTGTAATGACTGTTTTGGCTTAAATCATCCATTGCGGTTTCCACCTGATTCCGTCTCAATATTGTTGTCTGCGAAAAGTCCTCGGCTTATGTGACTTGCATCGATCAGGACCGAGCATCTTTCCAAAGACAATTTTGAAGTCGTTTGGAAGTGCTGACCAAAATTTCAGATTTCTTTTATAACGCACAATTATCCGTGTGTCAGATGTCTGAGAGCTTATCTCTATTAGGGAGGGGGGGGGGGGACGATGACTAAGTCTGTTTAGGACGTTGGAGTTTGTTTGTTGTGATCAGCAACAAACGGAATGGTAAGTGTTACCATTTGAGTTTGAGCCTTCGTGAAGGATGTGTGTTTGAGAAGATGTTAGTGCATATTACTGTTTGAGTTTCCGAGACAGAACTTTCATCTAGGAAGATATTTTACGTCGTAATCTGGTTCTTCGAGTATCTGCGACGTCTCGCGGCACTAAAGAATGAATTTTCTTTCAAATAAAATTTTACGTTATGAGAACGTGTTAGAGAAGTTTTTTCGCATTTGGCGTGAAGGTTTCGTTTGACCTTGTGGCCAAGGAATACTTCGGTTTGTTTGTTTAGTGAATCAACCGATGGCCTCTTTCGGTTTTAGTTCATCGATCCATACTCTCTTATCTGGATTCCAGTCTTCGTATCGTTGGTTTTACGAAAACGAATAAGTATCTCAGTGAAAGCTTTTTGGTATTTTTAAACGAATATGAAATAAATTTTAACTATCAATTAGATATCAGATTTAAAAAAAAATTATCGAAAAGACAATGAATATGCAATAACAATATATGAACAAACAGTTATTCAATAGATTTTTTAAATTGCATATCATCCAACTTAATTTTCCAAAAACTATGAAATTCTGAAAAGATAAACAATATAATTTTTTTTTTAAAACATTTTTCTTGAAAGTTAACCAGAAATCAAACTCAACAATTTAACCAAATAAATTAATCAGCCTCGAAGCTTTATCTTTGAGCTCTTTAGGCCTTGCTTTCTTTAGAATCAAGCACATAAAGATAAAGTCTCACTTAAAATCCAAATATAGCAACCGAACTATGCAGTGACTTAAGCGTAATTAAACCAAAGGAACTGTACGTACTTTTTCCAATGTTAAACTCATGCGTGGAGTTTTTTTAGTATTCATAGGCGTTATCGGTGGTATCACACTAGCAGATGAGTGCTCCAGAAATTTTTGATTTCGATAAAAGGGTGTTTGGATCGGTTTAATCAAACACAAAGATCATTTACAAACTTTTAATGATGAGATAAATTCTCATTAAAAGATCCAGAAATAATAACCATAACCAAACGAACTATACATGTTTCCTATGTTTGACTACTTTATTTGCTCTTGTGTTGCATCAGAAGAAAATGTCGGCTAATAATATGAATCTTGATTGTGTCCCTTGGTGACAGTTTGATCTTGGATCTCATATCCATGAGAATTGAATATGAGTCCACGAGGATTGGTGTTGTTCCATGGAGAGGTATCTTGATGCCATGAGTCTTCATGATGGTAAATCAGGTTGTTCGGCATTGCCAATCTTGAGAAAGATATATCATCATAAGGATCCACCATCATCTGACGATGTTGTTGTTGTGGATGAGTGATGCCGGCTTCCAGGTCAGCTAGATTGAATATTTCATCTTGGCTAACACACTCATCTTCCATGATTACAAGTGCGTTGTTTATGCTTCCGGAATCTTGACGTTGAGGAGGAGGAGAAATCGGTGGATGTTGTTGTTCTTGAGTGGCCTTATCAGAATATCCCATAATGGTTTGAAGTCTCAATCCCTGTCCTTCAAAAGGAGGAATCAGTGGCCGCTGTTGATGAGTGAAGTCAAGGAGTCTATTGTTGTTGTCATCGCTGTTCCCTTGTTGAGGCTGCTCTGTGGCGATGTCATTGTCTCCGTTTTTGCTCTCGTCAACGACCATCTTGTTATTGTCACGGAGATGACACAAGACTACTTCTTGGAACTGAGCATCGTTCTCACTTGCAAGCCAATACTCCGTCATACACCAACCAGTGGTGTCTCCTTTAAGCTTTCCCTTGACTTTCTTGTGGTACGCGAGTTCTGTTTTGTATCCGATCACAACCTTGGGGTTGTTACGGTCAGTGATCGCCTTCTTTACGCCACTTGTCGTCCAAGTTCCGCCGTTACTGCTTCCTCTACCGGGAACCGTGCGTTTGGGCCTGCTCCCCAAATTACGTGTCCTTAGAACAAAGTAAAACCACATGTTCTCTTTGAATTGATCATTCTTGACGTGCGGAAGAAGCCACGGCTCGTCTTCATAAAGTTTGATATCTGTGATGAAACCATCTTTTCCTGTATCCACTCTGTTGCGTAGATAATACCCCACCAAATTCTGGTCAATCGGAGAGAACTTTAAGTCCCTTGGATGAGCCATATTAAATCCTTCTGGATCAGTTAGAAGATGCTTGACAACAAAACCCTAGAAACACGGTTTCAACAGAATCAAACTAATGCATACGCCAAAAACAACTGGATGTGCGCAAGAATTAATGCACTGAAAGTCTTAACGTACCTTGGTAGCTTGATGATAATTTATCTTTTGGTTTCAAAGAAAGCACTGAGAGTGTACTTATATATAAAGCAAGGATGAGCCGACTTGTCAAGTATCTCTATCCGAAACATCTTATTTTCCTTTTCCAAATAGATTGACCCACCCCCACAACCACAAAATATTTTCATATACTCGATTTGTTTTATTATAATGGTTTTATACGATATTAGTATCTAGAATCACTTCCCTAATGCGAATTAGCTACCATTATTTTTTTATTTTTGTTAGGATTTTTGAGCAGTTTGTTGCCTTATAAGTTACTATTATCTTTAAAATAAAGGTTTTAATTTTTTTTTTTAGAAAAGTTAGTTTTGGAAACTAAGAATAGGCGAAAAGCTATTTATTAATTTTCAAATGGAATCAATACTATTATTTGCGAAGTAAGTTTTTGCAACGGAACTCTCACGTTAAAAGTTAGAGCGGTTAATATCTATAATACCCTTAATGAATTTTATATAAACTTAATTATATTATCAAAAACGGAATTTTATTAATAATATTAACTTTTTAAGAAAATAAGATAATTCTTATATATTGTGTTGTTATCTTAAAACATATTTTCAATTATAAAATTTAAAAATAAAAAATAAAACAATTATAATAAATTCAGTGGTTAAAGTCAATGTTATCTTTAATAAATTTTGGAGCTCTCATGTTGAAAGTTTGAGCGGTTAATATCTACAATACCCTTAATGAATTTTATATATAATTAGTTGTATCATCAAAAACGAATTTTTATTAATAATATTAACTTTTAAAAAAATAAGATAATTCTTATATATTGTGTTGTTTTCTTAAAACATATTTTTCAATTATAAAGTTTAAAATAAAATATAAAACAATTATAATAAATTCATTGGTTAAAGTCAATGTTATCTTTAATAAATTTTCATTAAACATATATATTTAATTAGATATTTATTTATATATATATATATGTTTGATTTATTTTTTTTGAAAACATAAATAATAAGTTATATATATATGTTTGATTTATTTATTTTTAAAAATATAAATAATAAGTTATTATGCTGGTTTTTGAATTAATAAAAAAAACTAATACATATTTGTAAAACGATTAAGCCCGCATATGCGGGCAAGACACCTAGTTAAACTTTGTAAGGAAAGTTTTATCAATACTTCATTATAATTTCAAACATAAAACCCACCTGCAATGTATTCACTTTAAGTCTCATCAAAATTCATGTAAACAAATATGTGTAACTGAAAATTAGTTGTGAAATAAATTAAAATTAGGGCAAGTCTCTCAAATCAATGTAAAATAGTTTTTTTACCAAAAGAACCCACAAAGAAGAAAATGATCAAAAGAAGTTCAATAAAAGAGGTAAAAAAATCTTTTATTGTCACTTTACATATATATATATATATATATATTTATATATTGAAATTGAAATATACATAATTATTTAAATATATAAAAAAAATAATTGGTATCATCTTTATAGGTACTTTAAATCTGTAAATATATAAAATTTCTATTTAAATTGTCTAATTGTTGAATAATAGGTTTTCATTTCTTTTCTAAATATAATCAAATTTTTTATAAAATATATGTTATATCTCTATAACATTTTTTTTTTTGAACAATATTTTATTAGAAATCAAATTGTGAAAGGTTCATACAGGAAACGAATTAGCCAAGGAGGCGGAATCGATAACATAATATAATCATTCTCCATCACTATTGCTTTCTTAGAGAGGGCATCGGCCGCTGAATTCTTCTTACGATTTACTGATCCCAAAGAGCAGATGGGCAAGCGTGAGATCCAAAATCTGATATCATGTATAACGTTGCGTAATAGGACATGTTGATCAACCACCTGATTTATGATTCTTTCCAATTCAACACTATCCCCTTCAAACCAGACATGCCGCCAACCTCTGACTCAAATCTGTTGTGCTGCAAATAAAAAACCAAGGGCTTCACCCTGAAGAGGAGAAGATACATTGTTCATTTTTGACATACCAGCAACCAAGAATTTGCCTTTGTCATCACGAACTATGAAACCAAGCCCAACTGATCTCGTTTCCTGATGATAACTACAATCGAAGTTACACTTCAACCATCCTGATGGGGGAGGTTCCCATTGAGAGCTCGATACAGAAGGAACCGGAGCATACAAAGTATCTTTATTTGCCCACCATTCTCTATTTGCAGCTTGGGCTCTTAGAGCATCTTCTATAGGATGAACGTTCCTATGAGAGAATAGGAATTCATTCCTTGATTTCCAAATAATCCACATTAGCCAGAAAGAAAGCCCCCTTTGAGAAGCATCAACCTCGTCATTATTCATAAGATTGAATAACGTTAATATATTTGTTTCCAAATCATCTGACCGAAGATTCTTTACAGGCAATCCTGAACAACGCCATATAGCAAAAGCGTGAGGGCAAAGGAACAGAGCATGATTGATTGTTTCTTCCTCAAGGCAACATCTTTGACATGTAGGGTCAGTATTAACACCTCTCGAGCAAAGTTGAACATACGTAGGTATAGCTCCTGATAATACCTTCCATAAGAAGTGTTGGATTTTCGGTTATATCTCTATAATATTATTTGAGAAGTCACTTTCTTATGTGGCGCCATCACGTTAACATTCACGATGGTTTATTATATTGATACCCTTAATGAATTAAGTTTATTGTTTGACAAGTCACTTTCTTATGTGGCGCACTCACGTTAACGCTCACAGTGGTTTATTACATTGATACTCTTAATGAATTAAGTTTATTATTATAATTACCATTATTTATTTTAGAATTTCGTTTCATCAATAAATTCTTCTTCTAACCACATTGTTATAAGTAAAGGAATTTCATATAAAAATTGAATATCTATTATTATTTTCTATTTTTATTGTTATTAATATTTTTGTAACCACATTGTTATCAAAAACAAATTTTATATAAAAGGTAATATCCTTAATATTTAAAATACAATAATTTTGTAGATTTTTGAATTTGTAATTTGATTAGAAACGAAATTTTCTTTTATATAAATTACAATTTTATAAACTTTTGCTTCATATGTTAAAAAATATTTTTTAACTAAATTTTCTTATGTGTCGCGTTTATGTTAACTCTTACAGTTGTTTATTACATTGATATCCTTAATGAATTAAGTTTATTATTATAATTACCATTAATAAGACTTTATAATTTCTTTTTATTAATAATTTTTTCTTCTAACCACATTGTTATAAAAAAGGAATTTCATATAAAAAGGCAATATCTAGTAGTATCTTCTATTTTCTATTTTTATTAACTCTTTTATAATCACATTGTTATCAAAAAGATATTTTATATGAACATGTCATCTCTTTAATATTTAAAATACAATAATTTTATAGATTTTTGAACAAGTAAATTGATTAGAAACGAAATTTTCTTTTACATAAATTCCAATTTTATAAACTTTTGCTTCATATTTTTAAAAATATTTTTTGGTTAAATTAATTTTCTTAGAATATTAAAAACCAAATATCTCTTTCCTAATAAAAAGATAGAAGATCTTTCTTGGAAAAATTTCATGTTTACCATTTTCATGGTATCACTTTTAATCTTTACCAACACTAAATGGACATTTTTAAATATACCATCTTCATTAAATAGCAAAAGATTATTATACCCTTGTTCTCTATATATATAATAAATTATTATTTAAATAATATAATAATAATGTTAATTTTTATGTTTTCGGATTATAATTCTTCAAATTTCGAGAATGTTGCTGCCGATGGCATTTTTATTGGACATTTGTCGGCCTCGAGACTAGCCTTGTAGGCTGTTTGTTTTGGATTTATGAAGTTGTGGATTATCTCCTTTTTAAAACTTACAGAGTAGCCATACGCGGAGATGAGAGAGAGTGTGAGTTGTCACCTCATTTCTAACGCTCAGTGGATCGTTATACTTGTTGTTGTTCAAGATGAGAACACTCGAAGGCTTTTAGTTTGCGGAGTCTTATAAACGTACAAATATAAGCAAATATGACTTATATTGGAATCTCGTATCAGTCTGTTGATACTATGCCTTCAGATGTGTAAGACCAGTGTGATGGGTTTAGGCGCAAGACCTAGGCTTACTATCAGTTTAGGGTTTGTAATGACTGTTTTGGCTTAAATCATCCATTGCGGTTTTGACCTGATTCTGTCTCAATATTGTTGTCTGCGAAAAGTCCTCGGCTTATGTGACTTGCAAGGACCGAGCATCTTTCCAAAGAAAATTTGAAGTCGTTTGGAAGTGCTGACCAAAATTTCAGATTTCTTTTATAACGCACAATTATCCGTGTGTCAGATGTTTGAGAGCTTATCTCTATTAGGGAGGGGGGGGGGGGAGGGGGGACGATGACTAAGTCTTTTTAGGACGTTGGAGTTTGTTTGTTGTGATCAGCAACAAACGGAATGGTAAGTGTTACCATTTGAGTTTGAGCCTTCGTGAAGGATGTGTGTTTGAGAAGATGTTAGTCCATATTACTGTTTGAGTTTCCGAGACAGAACTTTCATCTAGGAAGATATTTTACGTCGAAATCTGGTTCTTCGAGTATCTGCGACGTCTCGCGGCACTAAAGACTGAATTTTCTTTCAAATAAAATTTTACGTTATGAGAACGTGTTAGAGAAGTTTTTTCGCATTTGGCGTGAAGGTTTCGTTTGACCTTGTGGCCAAGGAATACTTCGGTTTGTTTGTTTAGTGAATCAACCGATGGCCTCTTTCGGTTTTAGTTCATCGATCCATACTCTCTTATCTGGATTCCAGTCTTCGTATCGTTGGTTTTACGAAAACGAATAAGTATCTCAGTGAAAGCCTTTTGGTATTTTTAAACGAATATGAAATAAATTTTAACTATTAATTAGATATCAGATTTAAAAAAAATTATCGAAAAGACAATGAATATGCAATAACAATATATGAACAAACAGTTATTCAATAGATTTTTTAAATTGCATATCATCCAACTTAATTTTCCAAAAACTATGAAATTCTGAAAAGATAAACAATATAATTTTTTTTTTTTAACATTTTTCTTGAAAGTTAATCAGAAATTACTTTTTTTGAGCAGTTTGTTGCCTTATAAGTTACTATTATCTTAATAATAAAGGTTTTAATTTTTTATTTTAGAAAAGTTAGTTTTTGGCAACTAAGAATAGGAAAAAGCTATTTATTAATTTTCAAATGGAATTAAACTTTGTAAGGAAAGTTTTATCAATACTTCATTATAATTTCAAACATAAAACCCACCTGCAATGTATTCACTTTAAGTCTCATCAAAATTCATGTAAACAAATATGTGTAACTGAAAATTAGTTGTGAACTAAATTAAAATTAGGTCAATTCTCTCAAATAAATGTAAAACTAGATTTTGACCCGCGCTTTTTTTTTCGGGTAATTAAATTGTTTGATATGAATTAGTATTTTGGTTTTGAAGTACATTTTCAAGTTATAAAGTTATATTATATTAGTGAAGAAAATATTTCTTTTTGTGTAAATTATATTAACTTATCAGTTAGTTTATTTGAGATTTTGTATGTACACTTTTATGTCATAACGTCATTTTTATATTGTGTGCATTTTATAAAAGTTACATTTGTTCAGCTGGTAAAACATAAGATTTGCTTGCTAGATTTTGGATTTTGGGCTGATCTAATAATATACATTTGTAGGCTTTTTAATAGTTTTAGAAGTGTTTCCGTACCCGATCTAGACCCGCAGTCAAACCAATAAATCCAGTGACTTGTATATATTACTATCTAGATTTAGTTAAAACCTGATACATAAAACCTGATAAATCCCGTTCAAAACTCAAAACCAATCATTAATTTGGGATCTGATATTGTTTGACTCTATAAGACCCTATATTATATGATGGTATGTAAACAGTGTATAATATGAATTCGTATTTTAGTTTTGTTGTACATTTTTATGTTATAAAGTCATTTTATATCGAAGAAGAATTTTTTTTGTTTTGAATTATAGTTTTATGAATTTATATTTGAGATTTTTTTATGTTATAACAATATTATTATATATTTTTTTTCTACCTATAAGATTTACATTATTTGTTGAATTATCGGGACATGAGATTTATGATTTTGGCTTTATGTAATAATAAAGGTTTGTACGGTTTTTAATAGTTTCAATTTATTTTAAAATAATAATTTTTAATTATAAATAACTTTTATACAAATTAGGTTAACTTAATACTTATAGTTTTGTTTTAAGAGTTTGTTTCAAAAAAGTGTGTTTATCAAAAACAAATTTCTTTAAATTTTTTTTTCTATGTATTTAAATAAATTTATTTTGGAACTTTAAATATTGGGATATTTAATATCAACTTGTGGGTTAAATTATAATACACATTTACAACATATGTTTTGTTTTTTTTCTTGGTTTTGTCAGTGTTTTGGGCTTAAGTGCGTAGACTTTTATCTAAAATAATTATCTCTACACATTATAGCCTTTTTAGATATGGACCAATAAAATAAATTTCTAAAATAATTGATTAGTCCAAAAAAATGAACATCTACTGGGTTTTATTTAAACAAAAACTTTGGTCCACTATGCCGACTAATAAATAAAAGCATCATGTATAGTTACAGTTAGGTAAGACCAAATGTATTAGTTAAATGAAAGGGTGCAACAACCTTTTTAAATTGATTTTTTAGGACTCCTTCCCTTTTAATAGTATTGATAGTTTTTTTCACCAAAAACCCCACAAAGAAGAAAATGATCAAAAGAAGTTCAATAAAAGAGGTAAAAAAAACCTTTTATTGTTACTTTATATTTATATATATATATATATATATAAATTGAAATATACATAATTATTTAAATATATGAAAAAAATTATCGGTACCATCTTTATAGGTACTTTAAATCGGTAAATATATAAAATTTCTATTTAAATTGTCTAATTTTTGAATAATTAATAGGTTTTTGTGTTTGGTACTTTTTTTAAAAATCTTTTTTTCAAATATTTTTTCGAAAGAACCTGTGGAAGATGGTTGAAAATGCAGGGATTCAATTTTCTTTAGAACTACCACCATCATTTCTACAGTGTGGCAAGCCACATCTAATCGGTACCAACTTTATAGGTAGCAACTTTATAGGTACTTCCATGTCCTAGCCGTAGGTGTGCAACCTGACCATCCAGCCCGCATCTCGCTAGACACCATCTGATATACCAATATACTGACCTCATTTCTAAGATAATTGTGTAGGGTTTATCTTCGGAATATCGATCACTGAAGACATGGACTCTTACCCCAGTAGGTTTCGGAACACACATGCAGTCTTTCCTAATCCCTTTCATCTCTAGTTTTTCCTTTTTGGTCAAGTTTTATCCATTATTTTCTTTCTCTTTTATTCATTATTTTTTATATCTGACAAAGATGTAGATGAATAATGGGGTCATAGGAGCTCGTAGACGACAAAGGCTGGACCAACTCTTCGACTTGATCATCTTGTCCATCCCGACAGGCTCTCTTAGTCCATTTTCAGATAATTTATTTTGCCGCTTCTCGACAGACCTCTTCTTCTTCTGCCTCTCCTTGGCAGGACTCTCTCGGTTGGTCTCGAGAATCTCCCCTTGATTATTTCTATCCCCTACTGATTGGGCACCATCAAACTGATCTGCTCCCTCGGCAACACGATCGGCCCTCAATATCTTAGAAGACTTGCCTTTGTTCTTCTTCTTGGACCTTATTGATGAGAAACATCCCACATCGGATATATAAGAATTAATCTACTACTATATAAAGGGTTAGGGCCAATCCACTAATAGCCAATTGGTTTTAAGTTGGAAGCCCATAATAAACCCGAATCTAACATGGTATCAGAGCGATAAGATCCTTTGACCTAATTTACTACAACTACTACTACTATACCGATGTTGGGCCCTCTGTGGATGTTATTCCCACATTGTCCACGCTTCAGACCTAGATGTCTGAGCGTGAGGGAGGGTATTGATGAGAAACATCCTACATCGGATATATAAGAATTAATCTACTACTATATAAAGGGTTAGGGCCAATCCACTAATAGCCAATTGGTTTTAAGTTGGAAGCCCATAATAAACCCGAATCTAACAGACCTCGAGGCCTCAAAAACCTGATCGACCCCTATGACTTTGACGTTCTCAGCTTGGATAGTCTTTGTAACCGGAGCCAAGGTTGCCAAAGTTTCCGACTCCATCCCATCGAGTATAGTCATGGGGACTCATATCTCCAAGTTTAGCTCTTCACCCAGGCGAGAACTGTAACCTGGAGTCGTCTTCATCTTCTTGCTCTTCCTGCTGTTTTTACTCGGTACGCGTCTCAGTCTCTTACCAGCAGTCGCAACACAAGGGATATCAGATCGCTAATCGACTGTAAAAACAAGACAAGTCAAAACTGATAGGCCAAGCAGAAATCCAAAAAACGAGCAAAATTAAAAATCTGAATAAAAGTTCTAAGGCTGAGGAAGAGTACCTTTCGCAATACGTCTCTTTTACCTTTGGATCCTCGTGCAGTCAAATCCTGACCAATTCTGATGACTAAGAGCAACAACCCTAAGAGCGTTCAGAAATAACTCTACCGGATATGCGATAGTATTGGGATGAATAACTGCAAAACAAAAAGAAGAGGGTGAGTTAGAATTCAAGCCGAGGAAAAAATACTTAGCGTCAACAATCTACCAAGTCTAGGACTCCACAACACTTGGTAGCTATCGTTAGGTGGTTCTTCAAAGGCTGCCTCATAAGACTTGATGTCGAAGTAGTAACACTGCCATACTTCGTCTTCGAAGGATGGCCAGTCAAAATATGTAGATGACCTCATCCTTACCAAGAAGAATGAAAGGCTGCAAAAGAGTGAAAGGTTGATGCATGGTGCTTCGTGTGCTTGATATGCTGCTGGTGGTGTGGGTAACTCAAACTAAGAAGTCACGAAGTTGGAATAAGCCAGAATGGTACCAACTATTCAGAGATGTCATGTCTGGTAAGCTTCTGCTAAAGAGAGGAGACTACAGGGGGGAAGAAACAAGCTATCGAAAAGTGAGACAAGCTTCTGCTAAAGAGTTGTCTCTCTTTTGTTTAATAGATCTGTCAGATACGATTTTTTTTTTTATTTTCATAATGAATAGGAACTTGGAGAAAGAAGCTAGTACTAATAAACTACCGGAATCAGAGATTTCTTCAAATGAGGTGACTTTTGAAGAGATTGAAAAAGGCGAGTTAGATGGTAAAGTAGCTGTGTAAGGAAAAAGGGTGAGTATTTCTTTTACATCCAAGTCATATGAAAATATGGATGATGATGTCTCAAGTCCTGTTTGGCTGTTTCAGGTCATCACACTCTATACTGGGAACTTGAAAGACACTGGGAAAGTGTTTGAATCAAACTTGGAAGAAGCTCCATTAAGATTTCGCTTAGGTAAAAAATATTTTAGATATTTGTCATAAAAGGTCTCAGTAAGGGTGTTGAAGGTATTGTATGATGTTTTAACCAGTAAGGTTGTTTCAACTGAATTTATAAATATTAAAAAGAAATGGATGAATCTCTATAATTCTCTCAGGGATGCGAGCTGGTGATAAGAGAAGACTCATAATTCCACCATCTCTTGGGTATGTCAGTTGATTATTATGTCTTTAGATGATTCATGTTCAGCATAATATTTACTACAAACTAACCTGTTTTTGTTTCTCTTGTGATACGAACAGATACTCAGAGGAAGGACTGAAGAAGGAAGATGTGCCTAAGAATTTGTGGCTTGTCTACGAAGTAGATGCAGTAAAAGTGAGATGATGTCATTGGCTTCTTTTGAAACAAGTTTAACCCTTTTTTTTTCTTCTCTCTTGAGTCATCTATTTGTCTCATATTGCCTCCAATTTTTGTTCGTTTTGGGGAGGGGATTTGTTAGCTGTTCGCATAACTCAGCCACCCATACCCACATTGGTTATATATTTCTTCGGTCAACAAAATGGAAAGTTGTTTAAGTTGAACTTTTTTCGTCAAAGTGAAACTCCTCAGAACGATGCCGTCTATGACTCTATAGTCATGATTTTGTTGTTTTTTTGCATATTTTATCGATTTTTTTTGTCAGCATCGAATTATTTTAGTAATTTTATACCTAATTATATTTTATGAGTTTACCATAAAAATTTAACTTTACAGTTATATTTTATATACTGAAATTAGTAATAAGCAACTTTGATATCACATAAATATTCAATTTTAAATATATTATTTTGATACAACAACAGTTTTAAAACCTCATGAAAATAATATAAAATGTATCTTACTTTTATATTAAGTGTAATTTGATGTCCGCAAAACATTGTCTTAATTGTCTTGATCCCCAGAATAGTACGTACGGCACTGACCATAACTATATTCACTACATCAAAACATGTTTCATTGTAACCGATGTTTAGAACATGTGTCAGATTTTGAATGTCATGATGACATTTGCGTGGATTCAGACGGTTCTAAATTTAAACTTCTCCTTCATGCATAGACAAGCAATGTTACCATTGTTGCTAGTATTGAAATCATTTGTTGGTATATGGAATTTCTTCAGGTAGAAAATTACTTCAAAACTCATATCACTGATTCCACATGTTGTCTTCTGTCAATATTAAGTTAGTAACTCTCTATTTTTTTTTGTGAGCGTGGGAAACAGATTAGAGAACATGCATTTGAACAATGTTGGGAAATATAGAGCATTCAAATCTGTTCCATTATCATTCAACTACGATGAAGATGAAGAACGATTACAGTTTCAGAAGACTGAGTTTACTCTTTAGCAACAAAAGTCCAGCAAATTGTTTACATTGTCTTATCTTGTAAATCGTGTAAGAAATACAATAGTAACTATTAGTCAAATTTCAAACTATTCATTTCAGTTGCATTTGACTATTTTCTTTCTATTCAACTTGCCCCTTATTTTTGAAACGAATCTAACACTAGTTTGCAGGAAATCGTATAATAATAACAAGAAAATCATGAAAATAGAAAAGGTAGAGACAATTTTCAAACTAGATTTTTATGAGAATGAGATTCCTTCTGCTCAATTTTTGCGCCGATCTGATTTGAACCGACTTTGATCCTCGTTTAATTTTTAACGAGAAAAAGTTGCCAATTTGGGTTGAACAACAAGAATCTTTCGATCCCAACATACTAACAAAGGTAAACCAGAGAAAAGGATGGCCTCTGAATTCAAATCAAAGAAACTTCAGATCAAAACTGACAAAAGAAAATTCAATCATTGTAGACGGCTAACTCATAAACATCAACAAAATAATCATTCATAAACATTAACAAAGTAATGACTTTTAGATCAAATTATCGCTCACGGAGAAAGAATTGATTTCAATCAGAAAACAACTAATTCACACACAGTGACAGATTAATTAAGTGAAGAAACTCAATCTTGTAAACTTTTTAATCTAAGATCATAACTTTTCTCAGTTCCAATGAACAATTGTTATCCCCAATTATAAAATTGATAATCCATCCCTTAAACAAAGAAACCTTATAAAATTTTATCTAAATCTCTTCTTCCCTTGGACTTGGCTGATGATTGAAGACATGCCTTGGGCTTCTAGATTCAACAAACGGGCTATGATGAAGTGAAACCTTGTCAAGAAAACCCAGTAGGAAAAAACTTGATAAGGAAAAAAAAGTAGAACCAAAGTGGTTTGACAAGCTTTACCTTCATACTTGCTGTCTTGATTAGTTTGGATCACTATTTCTTTGAGCATTCCTCCTATTGGTTGGCTAAACTTCTTAGCTCTTGCTCGAGTCATTGGAGCAACTGATGTGATAAGAGCATCCTCAGATACAAGCTCATCCTCTGGTTCAAGCCGCTCCTTTTGTTCAAGCTCATTTCCACGTTCTGATGCCCTTGTGTCTTCTAGGTTCATATCATCTTGAACATTGATTTCATTTTTCTGAACCTTTGACCACCCGAACTTGTCCATGCTTGTTTTGTTTTCTGGTTTGTCTTCATTCGCCATCTGAACTTTTGACCATGGTCGTATTGTTTTCTAGTTGGATCAGGATCATATCAAAAAGACTTTACGTTTTAAGACTAAGATAATTGTCAAGCTATATCACAATTATCCAGGTTGTCTTGGCGTAATGTTGCCTTAACAGTTGTTGTGTTAAGACTTGAATGCTTGAAAGTTTGGTTGTTGCTAGTGTTTAGAGGAATCTTAGACAGTCATGTGCCTTTGGATTGCTTAAGTCTTGTGGTTGTAAACATTGGCTAGGCGTTGAGTTGTCTAAAGAGATTTTTTAATGTTAAGACAAAATGTTTTCAAAATATGAGAGTATACAGCTATAAGTATATACACCTACTCCAACACTTGAGAAAAAACTAGGGTTTATTTGCCAACTAGCCATATTTAGAAGACAGATTAGGTAAGTGACAATGATTTTGATATAATGAAGAAACTAACATTTACATCCTAATTCATCCGGTTATACCCTTTCTCTATGCCATTATCCGGTAAAAATGTGTTTTGTGTGTCCACGTAGTCTATGAAATACATGGTCAAATATGTCTAAAAATATTTCATTAGAAAGAAGGAGTTATCCACGTTACAACTTTATTAGTCACATACATATACACTCTGTTTTGCAAATAGAATAGAATATGACAAATAGTAAAGATCACTTATTCCATTTCACATGAATGGTCTTTTCATTTTACATACACACGATCTATTCTACTTATATACACATTGCATCATTACATATAAATGAGAAGATATTCACCAGGTGGCTCAAATCCAGTTTCGAACAATCTACTTGGTAGCTTAAATCTTCCATTTGTAACCTGAGAAACAAAAGCGAAAGATAAAGGTGTTATGATCCATATAACAAAGTAAATATGAAATAAATTGTATAGTATAACAATAATGTGGAATGGAATCCATGTAAGACGTAACGATATGCATAGCTCAGGATCTTAAACCACACATGAAAATATATACGAAACCCTATCAACTAATCACGAAACCCTACACGGAAATATGACACTTAATCCAATGTCAACCCCAATCTTGCAACGACGAACTCAATATTCAAAAAATTAACCCTTCTCCAATCAGCACTAAACCCTACATGGAAATATAAACCCTAATACAAATATTAAATACATAAATATTAAATACAAGTATGAATTCAGAAGCTAAAGAAGGTGATATTAAACGTTTGAATTTATTCCGTTCCAAGTCAAATGGAAAATAAACGTCTATATTTTATTCTATTCCAAGTCAAATTGAATATACCTAACGGAGATCATTTCATTTCCAGACAGTGAAATCCATATGTAACACATATGTTATTCCATATCAAAACAATATTACTACATTTTTACTATGCATATCAGATAAAAACACAAATAAAATTTAAGAAAGGCTACGAACAACCAGAAAACCACAACCGAGTATACAGTGTGGAACTTAGTCGCATAAAGCAGATCCGACATTCACCGTCGATGATGTTGTATTTAACATTTATAGTACCCTAGTTCTGAGTATAGCCAAAATGGAAAAGAAAATAACAGCAGATGAAGATAATCGGGCGGAAAAACAAAAAACTTACCGTAGTTGAAAAGATCCGAGTAGAATCGAGTGTGGGAAGTGGAATAGACACGAGGTGTGGATAGGCTTCCCTGCAGCTTTATCGCCGGCCAGGAGCGTATGATTTCCGAAGTGGAGTATCTCAGGTGATTACAAATCACGTAGGAGAAGTCAAAAATTGAGAGAATTAGAAGGACGTGATGGTGTTTCTTCACTCGGTGCTGGAGATCTTTCAACTTCGACGAAGTTACCAAGAGAAGGAAAATGTAAGATGTGAAGGGAGGCAAGCCATGATTTACCTTTACAGATAATAATAAAGATTTTTAATTACTTTTTGGTTGCAGGTTTCACCGGTTAACAGAAAGGGCAAAACAATATTAATATGGAAAAGTAACATAGTGTATAGGACTGTTAGAGAAATTGGTTAGTCTGTGAATTATACGTTTTTGTTTGGTTATACAGCCTAATTTCCCAAAAAATTAAGCGATCCAGTATCAGTCCTTGTTTAGTAAAGACTAGAAGGTAGTTAATAAAAAAAAGCCGATATTAAACAACCTTTGGCTCGAATTTGATTTGTTGAGATTGAAAATAAAAACATTTATACAACTAAACTAAAGAGATTTTATTGAAGCAGCGGCCGAAATAAATATATTACTAAGTGGATGTCCGCGATTTCGCGGGTTCGAATGTTTTGCAACAATATATTTATTATAATTTTGTTAAATATTTTTCTAAGAATGATTTCTTTTTAAAAAGGATAAATATGACTATTTTTAAATACTTTTTGATATTTTGTATTTTGGGATGATCGATAATATGGGACGATTTAAAGACGACGTTAGGACAGTGATTTTTGGTTGTTTCTGGTCAGCGACTTGGAACAGCCTTTTTAAGAAAACTGCTAGGAACGTGTCAATTTTGAGAAGTTCTTGTCTCTAGTTTTTTCTTTCTTTAGTAAGCGATATGGGTATGCTTGAATGCATGGATATCCTTTCTTGGTTGTGCGAGAGATTAGATCGGTTTACAAGATCTGCCTGAACAGCTAAAGAACAATAGAATGAGATTGGGAAAATCGTATAACACTTAGTTCGCTAGACTATCCACCTAGATTATAAGGTCTCTAAAGTCTGTGGCAGTTTTCAAGGCGTTTTTATTTCTTAGTACTTTCCTATGGAAATTTTGAGCCTGATTTCAAAATTTTCCAAGTCTAAATACGTTAGTTTTCTCAGAGATTCGGGTTTGCCTCTTCTCCGTTTTACTTTCTTGTTTCCCCTTCTTATCATTGTGTCTGTCCACCCCTTACGGAAAGTAACAATATTGATTCTTCCTGGATTTCCCTACTTTCCTGGCCACATTTAGGTTGGATCCTATCTTTCGGCTTTTGTTCATCGATCCATACTATCCTATCTGGATTCCAGTCTTTGTATCGTTGGTTTTATGAAAGCGAATAAGTATCTCAGTGAAAGCCTTTTGGAATTTTTAAACGAATATGAAATAAATTATAACTATCAATTAAATATCAGATTTAAAAAAAAAATCGAAAAGACAATGAATATGCAATAACAATATATGAACAAACAGTTATTCAATAGATTTTTTGAATTGCGTATCATCCAACTTAATTTTGCAAAAACTATGAAATTCTGAAAAGATAAAGAATAAATTACTTGGAATAGCTCAAATCATTCTAGTAATTACTCAGATAACTCATATAACTTTGTAATTACTAGATTGTAATTCAAAATAGGCAAATTTACTAAAAACCCAACCTTTGAAGTAGAGAAGTGGCTAAGCAGATGTACAGAGTGGAGGTGAAGAATGGGAGAAAAAAACCTCTTTCTGGTATGAATCATGGTCTTCTTTGGGTTGTTTAAAAGATCTACTATGTGACAGAGGATACATTGATATGGGAGTTTCGATTGATGCAAGAGTTGCTGAATGCAGTCGGCATCGAAGGAGACACCACAGATTTCCCATTTTTAATAGAGTTGAAGAGGAGATAGAAAGGTTCAAAACCAGTGCAACAGAAGAGGAGGATGTTTCACTATGGAGGAATAGCAGAGGAGTATATAAGAAATCTTTCTTATCAAAGGAAACTTGGCAAGTGATTAGAGAGAAGCATTTATCATGTTTCTGGTCCAAGATGGTTTGGTTCAAGCATGCTACGCCAAAGTTTTCATTTATCCTCTGGATGGCAATGAAAGAGAGACTCACTACTGGAGAAAGAATGAGCAGATGGGGAGGAAATGTTGACACTGCTTGCGTGTTTTGTCAAGATCCTTTTGAGACTTTGGCTCGTTTATTTTTTGAGTGTCCATATTCTTCTCAAATCTGGGAGGTGTTGATGAAGGGAGTAATGGGTACTCATTACACATCAAATTGGAGGAGCATTACTCGAGCGGCTTTGGATAATACCCAAGGTAAAATCAAGCTATTTGTGGTGAGATATATTCTTCAAGCTGCTGTACACACTGTGTGGAGAGAGAGAAACAGGAGGAGGCATGGTGAATCGCCGTCACCAGGGAGCTTGTTGGTTAAGTTGATTGACAAGAACATGAGAAACAAGCTATCAATAATAAGGAAGAGAGGGGATAAGGAGTATGAGGGAGGTATGGTCTATTGGTTTAGCACAAGATGAAGATCTTTTGAGGATGGATTGGAGAAGAAAGTTAGGAGTTTGAGGAATATAAGTCTTGATTTTGTTTCTTCTATAGCAAGTTACACTTGATGTAAAGCAAAGAACTTTTTCTTTTGAATTAAATTTAACATTCAATTAAAAAAAAATAAAAAAAGAAGTATTAACCACAAGTTTGCCATTAATTTTTAATATGCCATTTAATAAAATAGATTTTAATTCAAAAGGAAAAAGAAAAAGAAACAAAAATAATCTGTTCTCTTTTCGTTGACAACAAAACCTAGAACACGGGTTCTTCTTCCCTTTTGTAAAGCGACAGAACCCCCACCAAAGGAGGTCTGACAACTCCTTCTCCCAGACCTCTTTCTCCATTCTTCGATCTTCAATTTCGTCTTCTCCATTGTGCATCGGCTTCTTCTCCTTTCTCCTCCCTCGTCACTCAATTCGCCTCGGAGATTCTTGACGAACCCTATCGGTCACTTCCGCGATCAGTTCTGTGTTACTTGAATCGGTAAGGCCCAAATCTAAGGTAATCGAAATGTTGTTATCATACTTGGATTGATTGCAATTTGAAATTTGAAAAACGTAATTCCTAAATTGAAAATTTGATTTGTCTTTTTTTTGTTTCTAGATATACTTTTCTGTGTGTTCAAAAAATTTGAAAAAATAAACTTTATGCTGTCTGATTATTCTTGTTCTTGTTCTACTACTTTTGTGATGCTGAATTCTAAATTTTTATGTTATTATGGGGATGAATAATATTTATTAAGTTTGTTCTCTTTGCTTTTTTAAAGGAGTGGCTTCATCTTCGGGTAATAGGAAGTATCCTCCACGGCTTTACGAGATTGGGAAAACGCCTATTCAAAACAGGAGCATGAACCACAGTTGTTTTCTATCCAACATTCAAACTGTGGAAGAAAATGTGGGCGCAGACGTTTGGTCTGAGTTGAGAGAATCAGCTGTTAGTGTGATATCAAGCTAAAGGAGTTGGATTACACTTTAGCTTGATTTGGAAGGATTTTATGTATTTAAAATATTTTTGCATTTAAATCAATGCTTTTAAATTTGACCTGAACCCGCGGTCAAAAATGTTTATACGGTGATCTGTATTCGATTTAGGGTTTCAAAAAATATCCATATTTAAAAAATCACTAAAATTCGTAACCGATTTAACCTATGGATGACCGATATATAATCCAATTTGATTTAAATTTTTATAGTTTCATGATTTGTCAACTTTTAATCCAAATTTTAAAGTTCATTGTTTTGCATTTTATGAAATTATGACGTTTCTTCAGAATTTTGATACAGAAAATGATAGATATAAAATAATTAACAGCTATAAATATGTCTTGATCATATTACTCCTTTTTATATAGCTAAATTAATTTTATTATAATTGTTTTTTGTAATTTATATTGTTAATAATTTATATTATAATCGGTTTAAATTTGTTGTTAACAATTAGCGTTAAGCATTTTCTTTAGATAAGTTATATTTTGAACATTTTTCATAATTATTTTTGTTATTATATATATTGTACAATGTATAGCGTTTATATATATATATATGTGTGTGTGTATATTTATGTAATGGCTATTATTGAATTATTATGTTACTTAGGTAAATCATATAACCCTTATTTAGTAAATATAAATAAAATTATCTGTTAATTTAATTAATTAATTACTGATTGAAATGTTTTGTAGTTTTTAAACCTGTAAAAATAAGTTCTATTTATTTTCGTTGTTTTATAAATTATTTGATTTGTTAAGTATTTAATTTATCTAAATAATTTGAAAACCAATTGTTAGAAATTATTAAAAATATGAGTTCTAATATTATATATTGTTTGGACACAAAATTAATTATAGTGTTGTTTGGAAAGTAATATAAAGAAAAGAATATTAATGATTTAATGTAGGTTTAACTATAAAATATAAAGTAGTCGTTGGAAAAAAACTATAAAGTAGAAAAGTGTATTTAATTTAAAAACTTACAGCATAGACGTTGGTCCACACAATGTTTCTGTTTTAATAATAGAGATGAAACGACAAGAAGGTTGACTACAAGTCTTGCGGGAGTTTGTAAGTCTTGAAGACTTGAACTTTTATGTATGTGGTTGTGAGCCAACGTATTTCCATTATTTCATTTAAGTTTCATTTCCTCAACAAGAATAATAAATTTTGCATTTAAGTCGTCTCATATATTCACTTCCCTGGAAATTTGAGAAGCACGAAAAGCTTTAACCCAAAAAAAAAAAGAGAAGCATGAGATTGTTTCTTTTATTTTCTTGCAGTGCTATCATGTTACTTGAAGCATATCGTTTTACCGATGAAACTGATATGAAAGCATTGCTGGACGTCAAATCTCAAGTTTTTGAAAACAAGCAAGTTGCCTTGTCCTCATGGAATAACTCAATCCCTCTCTGCAAGTGGAAAGGAGTTACATGCGGCCTCAAGCACAAGAGAGTTACTCGTTTGGACCTCGCAGGGTTTCAATTGGGAGGGATGATATCACCATCTATTGGTAATCTTTCGTTTCTCATATTACTCGATCTCTCTAATAACTCTTTTGCTGGAACCATCCCTAGCTAGCGAAGTAGGAAACTTGTTTAGACTTCATTACTTGGATGTGGGCCTTAATGTTCTGGGAGGAAGGATTCCAATCAGCTTAGTTAACTGCTCTAGATTGTTGAACCTTTATTTATATTCAAATAATCTTGAAGGAAGTGTTCCTTCTGAGCTAGGGTCATTGACGAAGCTTGTCAATCTGAGTCTTGCTATAAACAACTTGAAAGGGAAGCTTCCTGCATCTCTTGGAAACTTGACATCACTAATAAGACTTAGCTTGAGGTCTAACAGGATAGAAGGAGAAATTCCTGGCGAAATAGCTAGATTGAATCAAATGATCCTTCTTAATTTAGAAACGAACAAGTTCTCTGCTGGTTTTCCTCTCGCAATATACAATTTATCCTCACTTAAGTTCTTATACCTAAACTATAATCATTTCTCGGGTTGCTTGAGAAGTGACTTTGGCAAACTGCTACCAAATCTACAAAACTTAAATATGGATGGTAATTATTTCAGAGGAGTCATTCCAGCAACTCTTGCCAATATCTCGAATCTTCAAAAGTTCGCAATCACTAATAACAACCTAACTGGAAGTATTCCTTCGGGCCTTGGGAAATTACGCAATTTGCGATTTTTGTCACTTGTTAATAATTTTTTGGGAGGTCACTCTTTTGGAGATCTTGAATTCCTCGGTGCTTTAACTAACTGCACCCAACTCCAAGTTTTATCTGTTATTGGAAATAGGCTTGGCGGTCAGTTGCCTGCATCCATTACGAATCTGTCCATAAATCTCCTAGTTTTAGGCCTTGAAAATAATTTCATTGCAGGAAGTATTCCTCGCGACATTGGCAATCTCGTAAGCCTACAAACACTCCTGTTAAAAGAAAACCAATTAACAGGTTTGCTTCCGGCCTCTATTGGCAAGCTTTTACAATTAGAGGATTGTGATCTAGGTTCAAATAGTATATCTGGAGAGATACCATTTTCTATAGGAAACCTTACTCGATTAGACCTTCTAAGCTTGCTCAACAACAGCTTTGAAGGAACCATTCCTCAGAGTCTTGGAAACTGTAGTTCTCTGCGGTACTTATGGGTTGGGCCTAATAAGTTGTTTGGGACTATACCTCAGGAGATTATGCAAATTAAGTCCCTTATTTATCTAGATATGTCAGATAATTCTTTGACCGGCTCTCTTCCAAAAGATGTTGGAAGACTTGAAAATCTTGTTGACCTGTGGATTGGGAATAATAAATTATCCGGACAACTTCCACACTCTTTGGGAAGTTGTCTCTCCATGGAAACACTTTTGCTGCATGGAAATTATTTCTACGGAGCCATTCCCGATATAAGAGGGTTGAAGGGTCTTAAAAACGTTGACTTATCCAACAATAATCTCTCTGGAAGTATACCTGGATATTTTGCAAACTTTTCTTCGTTGGAGTATCTCAATCTATCCATAAACAATTTCGAGGGAAGTGTGCCAACAGAAGGAAAATTTCAGAGTGCTAATATAGTTTCAGTATTTGGAAACAAAAATTTATGTGGAGGCATCAAGGAATTAAATCTAAAGCCATGCTTTACTGAAGCACCATCCATGGTATCAAAACGGTCCTTATTTGTAAAGAAAGTTGTGATCGGGGTCAGCGTAGGCGTATCTTTTCTTTTGCTGCTGGTCGTAGCTTCAGTTTCTCTATGTTGGTTCAGGAAAAGAAAGAATAATCAGCAGACCAATAGCCCAGCTCCTTCCACATTAGAGGCCTTCCATCAGAAGATGAGTTACAGAGAGATCCACAATGCAACTGATGGCTTCTCTTCAAGGAATATGATTGGCTCAGGAAGTTTTGGTACCGTGTTTAAAGCCTTTCTCTCTGCTGAGAACAAGTTTGTTGCTGTGAAAGTTCTAAACATGCAGAGGCATGGAGCAATGAAGAGTTTTATGGCAGAATGTGAATCCCTCAAGGACATAAGGCATCGTAATCTTGTGAAACTATTGACGGCTTGTTCTAGTATTGATTTTCAAGGAAATGAGTTTAGAGCTCTCATCTATGATTTCATGCCTAATGGAAGCCTTGATATGTGGCTGCACCCACATGAAATGGAAGAGATTCATAGACCCTCAAGAACGTTGACACTTCTTGAAAGGTTCAACATTGCGATTGACGTTGCTTCTGTTTTGGATTATATTCATGTTCATTGTTATGAACCTATTGCTCATTGTGATATTAAGCCAAGCAACGTCCTCCTAGATAATGATTTGACTGCCCATGTAAGTGACTTTGGTATGGCTCGTCTTCTCCTCAAGTTTGATCGGGAGTCCTTTTTCAACCAACTAAGCTCCACTGGTATTAGAGGAACCATCGGTTATGTCGCACCAGGTAAAACTATCACACATATGTAAAGTTCTATAAAGAAAATTACAATTACAATCTTGGTTATGTGAATTATGGCGCAGAATATGGAGTGGGAGGAGAACCATCAATACATGGTGATGAGTATAGCTTTGGAATTCTGCTTTTGGAAATGATCAGCGGAAAACGACCAACTGATGAGTTATTTGGGGGAAATTTTACTCTCCACAGCTACATAAAATCTGCCTTGCCAGAGCGAGTGTTGGACGTTGCAGACAAATCAATTTTTCACAATGGTCTAAGAGTTGGTTTTCCTATTGCTGAGTGCTTAACAATGGTTTTGGAGGTGGGACTTAGGTGTTGTGAAGAATCTCCGGCAAACCGACTAGAAACAAGTGAAGCTAGAAAGAAGTTAATCTCAATCCGAGAAAGGTTCTTTAAAGCCAGAAGAACAGCTAGACGTTGAAGTGTTTATGATTTCCTCCCCGGATTTTAAAACCTACTTAAAAACTTATTTCTAATGCCTCTAAAATATCATTTCATAATGTGTGGTTTTTCTCCTTTGTGTACTCACATGGTTGCAGAATATTGTTAACGACTGCTTATTATTTGCAGATAAAAGATGAATGTTGTGTTACTAGCTTTACAACTAAGTTTCTTATTGTCCTAGTGGTTGAATGGCATCGGATGATATAGCTCTACCACGACATTTTCTATATCTTGGCTAGAAATTTCCATTAAACTTGCTATGGATGACTGTAGTAGACAATGGGAACTGTATCAGCCGCATCTCTTATGTGGAAAACTCGATGTGTCAAGGAATCAAGATATATTTTTACTCTTGTACAGTTTTATTATTTCTAGTATTATAAATATTTTATTTGTTATTTTATTTTATTATTTCAGTTTAAAAATTTTAGAATCAAGGAAAGTGAAAATGATGATTACTTTAAACTATTTATAATGCATATACTAATTTAAATTAATAATATATATACCAAAATCTAATTAATTATAATGTTTATGTAACACATTATATTTTATATAATAAACGTGAGTATCATTAGTTTGAATAATATATTTATATGAAAAAATTATTTATATGAAAATCGCAGATATTAATTAATATCATAGAAAAAGTCAATATCAAATTAACAGTCGAAATAGTATTTAGTTGAAAATTAGTATCGTTTGGATGTCTGAGTCAATTATATCAAACTTGATCGATGTTTTAAAAGTTCAAACACCAGTCTGCCTACTTTTTTGTTTGTTTCTCACGTTGATGTTTTATTTCCATTCAAAGTAGCATCCTTTGAAAAATCATGAGCGAAGTAGATTTTGATTACTCAACCTTTGAAAGTGGTTTTCAAAACAATTGTTATAAGAAAATTTTACCTGTACTCGAATGAAAAAGCAAAAATCTTAGGTAAATAATAACGGGTTGCCAACTAACTAGTTTTGGAATCAAAATTAAGAAAATAACTTTGATTCGATGTTACTAATCTAATAACATTTCACACACTTTTTATCCAAATATTCGCTTGCTGTTTCTTAGTACCGGTGATAGAGAAAGCAAGAGATGACATCGACGAGTGTAAATGTGGCCAGCAGAAATTGTAGTTGAAGATGGTCCAATACCAATATATAAATAACTATGATGCCCGGCGTAAATACCGATTGAATCTTGTTTTATGTATATTGGATGTCATCTGTTCGAGTCACCGTTTTTTTTTCTACGCGAATGGCACGTTGTTTGACATCACAAGCCCATCCATATGCAATGCATTTCAAAGAGAAGACCTGTTAACTGCCGAGCGAATATTAATGGGCCCAACTTTAGAGGAATGTTCTCGCAAGTCGCAACTATACAATATATAATACAACCCCCGACGAGTAAGTTTCCTGAGATATATCATATATGTTAACGTGAGAGGCTTACCAAAGCTAATCTTCACTTGTATTCCTGCAACGAAAGCTCCAAAGAGCTTATCGAAAACGACGTTGATATATCCAAACAATGAGGTTTGGAAGAGGGCAAAAATGCCGAGGACCTAGATTTGGCTAAACAGGCTATTAGACGAGTAACATCAGTTCTAAAACTGATGAGGCTTCCGGAGAAACTATGTGAATATCAAAAGCAACAGGAACAAACTGCTCGGTGAGGACGGTGAGACAGTTGAGGCTAATAGGACAACATATCATAAAAGCTTCATGAAATTTCCTTGGTCAAAAAGAGTTGAGTCAAGAACTCCGGTTCTAGAGAACTTGTCGGGCATGACATAAAATGCCATTTTCCATAGACAGAAGTATTCATCGTGACAGTTCGAAGCTCAGTGCACATGAAACGCAGCTATGGAGAAGGATGATTCTCAAGGACACCCCATTAGGAGGACGGCTAGGTGAACCGGGTAAGCAAAAGAGATGAATTCTGAGGTATAGTACCTTCTTGTCCTTGAGAATCATATGCTGATCAAACACGCAAGTAACAGAACTACATGCTAATCTGCAGCTTTTGGGCTCTGAAATAATGTAGCTAATGGGCTCTATTGGTGTTATAGAGAGGTGGTGGTGTTGGAATGTTGGATGATTGACCACGAAAGAAAGATGTTGACGGTCTCGTCTGTTGAAATGTGTGGCCGAGAAAGAAGGTGTCTGTTGAAGCTTGGGATCTTTGCAGAGAAAGGATGCCATGTGAATGTAAGAGAAAGGTAGCTTCCTTTAAGACATCTTAAAACACTAGGGGTCGCTTGGGCTGCGCCCGGGATTTATTGTTTCAATTTTAATTGTGATTATATATTTTGTATGTTTACTTTAATATACAAATAGTATAATTTATTAAAAAAATATTTGTAGATATATAATTATAAAATTATTTTAATTATTCATTGTTTTTGTCTTACAAATTGCATATTTCAATATCCAAATTTTTCTATTTTTGTTATCGGGAAATATATATAAGGGGATGATCAAAATGAACAAAAATTAATTACATTTTAGTTATGGTGTTTGATTGATTGGACTATAGAAATAATGTTTCATTTCACTTAAATTTTTTATAACTTGTGTTTCCAATTAATCTCCAAGTAATATAATGGACCCTCCTCCTTTAAATCTACAACCTTACTTAATGTTTTATTTCAAAAAGCAACGGTTTAAATGTTACAAAATTTTCTACATAAAAAAACTTACATCTAAATCATTAAAATTACAGACTAAAATATTTCAACAATTTATATATAACCCTTCTAATCGGACCATTGATCTTAATATTCTTTTATCTCACTTATATAATTTTTTTGGTTAAATACTGTTAAATGGACAACCGATTAATATTTTATTATAGTTTTAAAACCATTGGATTCATAACTTTCACGGATGTTTAAAATTTTGTCTTTTCGACCCCAATTTATTTTGTTCCACTCTATATCTATTTTGATGTAGTTTCACCATCTATATCTTTATATATATATATATATATATATATATATATAAAGTGCATATTTATAAAATTAATTTTGAGCAATGACCATAATCGCATCTGTGCTGAGATGGTAGATATCAAGAAGTCTCCCAAGTTGTTTTATTTGTTGTAGCGCAGACGTTTAAAAACTGTTGGGAATAATTTGTTAAGCTAATGTAACGGTGCTAAGTTGTGGCTGAATTTTTTTTAACTGCTGCTTAGGGATAATAAGCCCAAGAATTAAATGTTACTGCTTGGATGTAGCCTACACAAAACTTAAAGCCAATATTGTTGGCTTAATGTAGGAAAACTCTGTTAAGCAAGAAAAAAAAAACTGTGAACATAGCCGGACAGACACTTTAAAGGAGAGACCACAGTAATTCAAACTTTCAAGCTAGTCAATTCTTTGACAGAACATAACCGGAGAGACAACACGTTAGTTCAGTCGAAGTGCGAGGAAATGGTAAGCAACTGACCATGACATCTTTTACGGAAAAAAAACTGATCCCGATATTCCGGTGATCAGTTGAGTTGATCAGACATAATGTTTTTTGTGGAGGCCGTTAAGGATTTACAAATTTAATTATCATTGAAGGTATTTTTTTTTCACTGAAGGTACTAAACTTCCTTAGATATTGAGATTAGCTAAACTTCCTTAGATACTGGATCATGTTAAGCTCCTTGTGTTCTTGAAAAAAGCTCGTACTTACTTGGAAACCTCGTTTTTATCGGTTTGATCATGAGGATACCATAACGGAGTATGAACCATGTAATAGTGTGATCAACATATATCATATCCAGGATTGTTATCACCTTGGAAGCTGCACTTTAAGCTCTTGCCAAACGCTCTGCCTCTGTATCATACTTTAAAACATGATAACATGCATGCCGCTTTTCGAGAAAGAGTGCATATGTTCTACCACAAGCAGAGCAATCACAGGCTGCATCAGAGAAAATATGATAAATCAAGAGATGGTGAGATAAATGCATATCTATAGGGAATGATTCAGTTTACCAAGAGGCCTTGTATCGTCTTTGAAGTTGGAGTTTAGAATTCTTGAGAATGTTTCTGTGAGAGTAATTTAAAAGCTCTTCTATGAACGTAGGATCACTTTCTCTTAACGCTCTGTGAATGACTATCAACACCTTCATTGCTACCTGTACATACATGTGTTTGCCAAAATGAAAACACATTTAGGATCTTGTTCAGAGGAAACTTAGAGAGGAAGAAAGAAACTTATAACCCAAGTGCGAGTTTTGGATAATCTCTTTGACAATGCATGAATGTTGTAAGCACCATCTGCTTGTAGTTGTATTACTGATGTCGTCGAGAATATCTCTGCAGAAAGACAACCACATCGTATGTTATTAGTAGTTCTCCATTAAAGTTCTAACATACGTAGGAAAGAAGAGTTACATGCTTTGTGGTTGTGTTCATGCACTGGCAATTTGGATATACGAGTCTGTGCCAGGTTTAGGAGAGATATATGGGCATCGGATAGATGGACCTGAGGTTCCCCTTCTGTCATGGCATGGTTCTCGTCAGCGTATCAACTTCTTAAACTTCTGTGCACAAGAAAAGCAACAACATCAGAAGGTATGAAGAATTTCTTTACAGTTACCTGTCTATTTTTTTCCTACTTAATTAGTATTGTACTTTACAATGCAGGTTCGTGTAAGGCATATGATTTTAAAACCAATGGAGGATAGATATCCGAAATGGGACGAAGATGAACCACCTGCTGATTTGGATAACATGATAGTTGATATCCTCAATGATCAGCTTAACGTAAAGTTTTGGGAAGTAGTGCCACCTTCCAAGTACCTGAAGGGAAAAACTCATGTCACTGCACCTAGTGTTCCTGATACAGTGGATGAGAGCCCCTCCGCAAAACGAAAGAAGGAGAAACAAACTGCTCCAGAAATGGTATGTATCTAGTGTTATTGAATATGTTCTAGTGTTATTGAATATGTTCCTTTTGTTAGTGGTTAATTTTTTTTTTTGGTTTGTGAATATTGCAGGCAGAATCTCATAGTGATATGCCCATCAACAACATCACCATACAAAAGTTTCTTGAATGTGTTAACAACCTGAATGCAAAAGTAGAAACCATGGATGTTAGTGTAGCTGAAAAGTAGGGGTGGGCGTTCGGGTACCCGTTCGGGTTCGGATCGGGTATTTCAGATTTTCGGGTATTTCGGTATAGAGGTTTAGAACCCGTTCGGGTATTTCTGTACTTCGGGTCGGGTTCGGGTATTTTTAGTTCGGATTCGGTTATTTCGGATCGGGTTCGGATATTTAGATTTTGAAAAAAAAAATTAAAATTTTCATTTCTCAAGTTTGTTGTATTTAAAAATATAACTTTCAGTTAACTAATTTTTTATTTTTAATAGATTGAATGGTTAATAGATTTGGACATAACATTTTAAAACTAAAAAGACATTAATTTAGTTATTTTTTTTTTTGGATGTAACTTTTTGTTAATTTTTGAAATAAAAAACTTGACATGCATTTTAAGTGAGTAGCAAATCATTTTTTCCATAATTGTATGTATATCATATGAACTTAAAGTATGTGTAGTATCAATATAAATATTTTATATAAAATGAGAAATATAAACTAGAAATATAAGGTTAATTATACATATGTTCGGATAGCTTCGGATATCCATTCGGGTTCGGGTATTATCTGTTCGGGTTCGGAGATGGAAGTTTCTTCTCTGCTATCCTATCTTCTCTGCTATTATACATATGTTCGGATAGCTTCGGATATCCATTCGGATTCTATACACACTCAGATGGAAGCTAAAATGGGTTTATTGGAGACTGAGTTAAAGAACGAGATGGCCATATTAAGGGAAGAAATAAATGTTCTTAAAGGGAAAGATGATGAAAAAATTCCTTCAAATGCTGGCAACTCCAAAGTACAAGACGATGATGACACTTGTAGCAACACGATGGTATGTTTACATTGTCAACTAGGGTGTTTTATCTTTTATGCACAAAATACTTACTGTTTTTTTTATACTTGACAGTCATGGATGGTTCAGACAAAAAAAAGTTCTATTGATGGTTTACCAATACAACGTGTCGTTAAAAAGGAGAAGAAGAATAAGAAGACGATGCCGGTGAAGGAAGATGTAAAGCCATTGAAAAAAGTCAAGACAGA
The DNA here is from genome assembly GCF_020379485.1 of Brassica napus. Lineage (NCBI taxonomy): Eukaryota > Viridiplantae > Streptophyta > Magnoliopsida > Brassicales > Brassicaceae > Brassica > Brassica napus. The sequence continues at coordinate 151,660 of NW_026014872.1, forward strand.
GAAAGCATTTAGTATCCCAGAGCTGAATGACCAATCCATTTCCACAGATGACTGGGAGAATAATCTAAAATGGGAGAAGAGTGTAAAGTGTAGACAGGTGTTGGAAGCACTTGTTTCAGATGTGGAGCCTAGACGCAGGCGAAAACAGCAGTTGACGAAGACTCAAGTTTGGCCTTTTGTAGGGAATCCAACAGTGAAGCGTATCATAACTGGTGTCTCCAAGGAACCTTATGACCCATTATCTAAGGTGGATCCAGACAGAAAGTATTGGACTTCATTAAGTCTGATTTATAAGTTTCTTCTCTGCTATCCTATCTTGTTCTTTCTTAATAGTCTGGTTTGTAAGTCTTATTCTTTGTTTTTCTTCTTTGTAGGGAAAAGGACGAGTCCGGTTTTGCTTACGTAAGCACATAATTTTATGTGAAGTTGATTATACCGAGAGAAGCTTGGCCAACAATTTGTTACGGGTAAGAAGTGGCTTGCAGATGTTGACACTCTCTTCCTCTGTCACCATGTCAACAGTGACCACTGGGTTGCTTTACGCATTGATCTTGTTAAGGAGGTAATACATGTGTACGATAGCATTCCATCTATGGTGACTGATAAGAAGATGCACGAGGAGTGCAGGCCTTTCAGAAAAATGCTTCCGGCTCTGCTCAATAAGATGGTGGATGGGAGAACTAAGCGTGACAAGCAGTTCACCTTTAGCAGATTAGCAATATGTATACGTCCCTGCAGATATCACAGTGTAGTAAATTAGCAAAGCATTCTAAATATCACAGTGAAGTAAATTAGCAAAGCAGTCTCAATATATTACCTCCAACAATTTCTCTACACCACGAGTTAGAGAGGTTTTCATCAACTCGGCGTCATGTTTTCTTGTTGCAAACCAACGTGTCATCATTAAGCAGATTGACTCTAGAAGGTGAACAATTGGCAAGCTTCTAGCACCGGACAAAACTCTGTTTATGGACTCAGCTATGTTACTTGTAGTGAGGTTATATCTATCACCTCTAAAATGAGCTCGTACCCACTTACATACATCAGCACGTTCCAAATATGCATGAAGGTTGCTTGAAATTCAGCCAACCTACACGAGTTGGTAGCTTTTTTGACCAATCCAAACAAATCACGCCCTCTGAACCGTAACAAGATGTTTTTATATAAGTGGTACGTGCAAATTCCTCTGCTTGCCAATGGATAGACCGCCGCAATAGCTTTCCCTATTGACTTGTGTCTAGAGATGTCAAATGGGCTGTCCATGTCCAATGGGCATGTCCAAATGGACAAAGCAGTTTATTGGACATTATTTTTTTTAAGTCCAAATTGTCCAGACCAAATTGGACCATTCCAAATGGACCTTCCGCGGAGTCCAATTAAAAAATCAGTGTTAACATACAAAAATTCATATTTAATATATTATTATGTGTTGTAGAATTCAAAAGCATAGATACGATTTTGGCAGGAAATCTTGATTTACAGTTTTGGAGGAAAATCTCGATTTTACGGTTTTGGCGAGAAATCTTGATTTTACGGTTTTGGCGAAAAATCTCGATTTTACGGTTTTGACAGAAAACTAGATCTACCGTTTTGGCGGAAAATCTTGATTTTACGGTTTTGGCGGAAAAATCTCGATTTATGGATTTGGCGGGAAAACTCGATTTACGGTTTTGGCGAAAAAACTTGAAAATTCGATTTTACGGTTTTGGCGAGAAAACGTTATTTCACGGTTTTAACGGGAAAATATGATTTACGGTTTTGACGGAAAACATGATTTTTACTCAAATACATTAACCCTAGATATTTTAAAATTTTGGGCCGTCCATGTCCATCTGGTTTTGTCCATTTGGATATGGGTATATTTGGGCCTCGCCCATTTGCACAAAACAAAATTATGGTCAAATATGGGCATGTCCATATTGGTTTGGACATGGGCTATCCATGGACAGCATGCCCATTTGACATCCCTACTTGTGTCTGTCATAAATTAACGCCAATCCTTCATCATCTGGTATCACACGGCTGAGTTGGCGGAAAAACCATGTCCATGATTCATCATTCTCTGTGTCAACCACAGCAAATGCTATTGGAAAGATCTGGAAATTACCATCATGTGATGTTGCAATCAGAAGCGTTCATTTGTATTTACCTTGCAAAAAAGTTCCATCAACCACCACAACCTTCCTCATAAATGGAAATCCGGTAATGCTAGCGTTGAATGCAAGGAATAAGTACTTAAATCTATTGTTTGCATCAATTTCCAGTCGAGTTAAAGTCCCCGGATTTGCCATTCTAATCATGTGGAGGTAAGTAGGTAGTTCCTCGTATCCACTCTCTGAAGAACCCATTACGAGATCTCTAGCAACTATAAGTGTACGATGAGCTTTCCAGTAATCCATCTGCAATAAAAATAAACAGTAACTAAGTTTAAAAGGAAGTAAAGGTTGGAGAAGAAAGTATATTTGATGCAAAACTGTAGTCAACCTTGATTCTGAAGCTCATGTTCATAGCATTATTAACATGACGTGGCAAAATATATGGATCAACCCCACCAATATAGTCTTTGTACAAGAGTCCAAGAATTTCAGGAGTAGCTTGTCGGGAACGAGATGAACGTTCTGTTACGGAGCAGGTATGTTCATCTACATACACTCGGATTGTAAACTTCGCAGAATTACCTACTGGTGTAGCTCTTAGCTTCCATGTACATCCTTTTAACCAACATTTTATAAACAGCAGTGAACGTGTTGATGCGTGGACATCAAAATCAAACTTTTGGACAGCTGAACATATCTTCAGACGTGTCTCCAATGCATCTTTCGAATTATAACTCTGTCCTACGTCAAATTTGAATGTGCGCAAATAGGACAGACTCTTTGGAGACTCTCTTTCTTCTGTCTTTAGGGCTCTTGCATATATCATCTTTGTAGAAGATCCATGAACCTCTTCTACATGATCTGGTGGAAGCCCATACGCAGTAAAGTTTTCATCGTCAGATGTTGCTCCATCAGAGTCATCGCAGTAATTGAAACTATCACCTTCTTCATCTGTATCTTCTTCGTCTTCACACAACGGGTCATCTCCTTGTATGGGTTGTTTCTGATCTTCGCCATCTCCTTCCCCAGCACTTTTGTTCGCTTTAAATTCAACACACAGTTGAACGTCCTCAACTTTGTGAAGAGCCAAGAATGCATGAAACTGCCAATCGTTTCCTATTTTCACAGGTGGTATATTGATGCTTTGATTGTGTAGATTCCGCTTTGGAAAAATGTACCTCAGTTCCAAATTGTTTTCTGCAAAATCAACTCCGTAATCTTCAAATATGATTTTCACAAAATCCTCAAATTGAGTGCCCTCATTCGCAGCCACTAATATGCTTTCTCTGTCATTATCCGCTTCAAATAACCACTTAGTTTTCTCAACTTTCCACTTACCAGAGACGAAAATTATGTGTTTCATTATTCTCCAATCAATATGAAATCAAAGATGCCATTGTAAATCACCATGAAAGGGGACCACGTGTTGCTGAATGAAACGTAAAAAGAAGAAGACGACAAAGACGGTATACCTAATTAGAGAACGTTGTGTAATGACTAGCTTAAACCAAGGTTAGAAATTGTTTAAACCGGTGGTTTAAATTAAATAAATTGGAAATAAATTGATTTAGACCAATTTTAAAAATTAATTAAAACCAAAGTTAATTTAAACTGAAACCTATTTAAACTAAACCGAAATCTATGTGAATTTAACCAGAAATTCGAGTGGATATGTCTGCTATAAGTTGTTTGTCCCAATCTAGTAATTAAAATTTAATTTAAAAGTCTGCCGTCAAAGGTGGCAATTTAAAAAGTCTGCCACCAAATAAAAATAAAAGTCGATCAGAAAATTAAATCGGATAAACATATGTGTCATAAAAATTTATATCTATTTCCCATTGAAAGTCAGTCGTACGTAATTTTAAATCGATCTTAAAAATCTAACAATTCTGAAATAAAACTGACAATTTTTAAAAATCGGTGACTTCATGCGACAGACTTAAACATATAAATCTAGTGACAACTTTAAATCGGCCAGATAAAGTAGCCACCTCTAAAATATATGTCGTTACTTAAAAAATCTGCCACCGTTTACATGGCAGATGTTAATATAACGACAGTTTTAATTAACAGATTTATATCCGGAAAGATTTATTTTCCATGAAACAAATCTGCCGTCGACGATTTTTTTCAAAATTTAAACGGCACTTTCATAATATTAGATTTGGGCACAACTGTTAATAAAGGTATTTTTGTCCATAAAAATATTGTAGTAATTTAAAACTTTTGTGTTATACTCTAGTATAATTTGAATCATTTTAGTAAACTTCCCTATAATTTTTTTTTTTAAGAAACAGTTTTCTTAAGAGTTGATCAGAAATCAAACGCTTTATCTTTCAGCTCTTTAGGCCTTGCTTTCTTTAGAATCAAGCACATAAAGATAAAGTCTCACTTAAAATCCAAATATAGCAACCGAACTATGCAGTGACTTGAGCGTAATTAAACCAAAGGAACTGTACGTACTTTTTCCAATGTTAAACTCATGCGTGGAGTTTTTTTAGTATTCATAGGCGTTATCGGTGGTATCACACTAGCAGATGAGTGCTCCAGAAATTTTTGATTTCGATAAAAGGGTGTTTGGATCGGTTTAATCAAACACAAAGATCATTTACAAACTTTTAATGATGAGATAAATTCTCATTAAAAGATCCAGAAATAATAACCATAACCAAACGAACTATACATGTTTCCTATCTATGTTTGACTACTTTATTTGCTCTTGTGTTGCATCAGAAGAAAATGTCGGCTAATAATATGAATCTTGATTGACTCCCTTGGTGACAGTTTGATCTTGGATCTCACATCCATGAGAATTGAATATGAGTCCACGAGGATTGGTGTTGTTCCATGGAGAGGTATCTTGATGCCATGAGTCTTCATGATGGTAAATCAGGTTGTTCGGCATTGCCAATCTTGAGAAAGATATATCATCATAAGGATCCACCATCATCTGACGATGTTGTTGTTGTGGATGAGTGATGCCGGCTTCCAGGTCAGCTAGATTGAATATTTCATCTTGGCTAACACACTCATCTTCCATGATTACAAGTGCGTTGTTTATGCTTCCGGAATCTTGACGTTGAGGAGGAGGAGAAATCGGTGGATGTTGTTGTTCTTGAATGGCCTTATCAGAATATCCCATAATGGTTTGAAGTCTCAATCCCTGTCCTTCAAAAGGAGGAATCAGTGGCCGCTGTTGATGAGTGAAGTCAAGGAGTCTATTGTTGTTGTCATCGCTGTTCCCTTGTTGAGGCTGCTCTGTGGCGATGTCATTGTCTCCGTTTTTGCTCTCGTCAACGACCATCTTGTTATTGTCACGGAGATGACACAAGACTACTTCTTGGAACTGAGCATCGTTCTCACTTGCAAGCCAATACTCCGTCATACACCAACCAGTGGTGTCTCCTTTAAGCTTTCCCTTGACTTTCTTGTGGTACGCGAGTTCTGTTTTGTATCCGATCACAACCTTGGGGTTGTTACGGTCAGTGATCGCCTTCTTTACGCCACTTGTCGTCCAAGTTCCGCCGTTACTGCTTCCTCTACCGGGAACCGTGCGTTTGGGCCTGCTCCCCAAATTACGTGTCCTTAGAACAAAGTAAAACCACATGTTCTCTTTGAATTGATCATTCTTGACGTGCGGAAGAAGCCACGGCTCGTCTTCATAAAGTTTGATATCTGTGATGAAACCATCTTTTCCTGTATCCACTCTGTTGCGTAGATAATACCCCACCAAATTCTGGTCAATCGGAGAGAACTTTAAGTCCCTTGGATGAGCCATATTAAATCCTTCTGGATCAGTTAGAAGATGCTTGACAACAAAACCCTAGAAACACGGTTTCAACAGAATCAAACTAATGCATACGCCAAAAACAACTGGATGTGCGCAAGAATTAATGCACTGAAAGTCTTAACGTACCTTGGTAGCTTGATGATAATTTATCTTTTGGTTTCAAAGAAAGCACTGAGAGTGTACTTATATATAAAGCAAGGATGAGCCGACTTGTCAAGTATCTCTATCCGAAACATCTTATTTTCCTTTTCCAAATAGATTGACCCACCCCCACAACCACAAAATATTTTCATATACTCGATTTGTTTTATTATAATGGTTTTATACGATATTAGTATCTAGAATCACTTCCCTAATGCGAATTATCTACCATTATTTTTTTATTTTTGTTAGGATTTTTGAGCAGTTTGTTGCCTTATAAGTTACTATTATCTTTAAAATAAATGTTTTAATTATTTTTTTTAGAAAAGTTAGTTTTGGAAACTAAGAATAGGCGAAAAGCTATTTATTAATTTTCAAATGGAATTAAACTTTGTAAGGAAAGTTTTATCAATACTTCACTATAATTTCAAACATAAAACCCACCTGCAATGTATTCACTTTAAGTCTCATCAAAATTCATGTAAACAAATATGTGTAACTGAAAATTAGTTTTGAACTAAATTAAAATTAGGGCAAGTCTCTCAAATAAATGTAAAATAGTTTTTTTCACCAAAAAACCCACAAAAAGAAAATGATCAAAAAAGTTCAATAAAAGAGGTAAAAAAAACCTTTTATTGTTACTTTACATATGTATATATATAAATTGAAATATACATAATTATTTAAATCCTGACCAATTCTGATGACTAAGAGCAACAACCCTAAGAGCGTTCAGAAATAACTCTACCGGATATGCGATAGTATTGGGATGAATAACTGCAAAACAAAAAGAAGAGGGTGAGTTAGAATTCAAGCCGAGGAAAAAATACTTAGCGTCAACAATCTACCAAGTCTAGGACTCCACAACACTTGGTAGCTATCGTTAGGTGGTTCTTCAAAGGCTGCCTCATAAGACTTGATGTCGAAGTAGTAACACTGCCATACTTCGTCTTCGAAGGATGGCAGTGTCAAAATATGCAGATTCGACCTCATCCTTACCAAGAAGAATGAAAGGCTGCAAAAGAGTGAAAGGTTGATGCATGGTGCTTCGTGTCCTTGATATGCATGCTGCTGGTGTGGGTAACTCAAACTAACAAGTCACGAAGTTGGAATAAGCCAGAATGGTACCAACTATTCAGAGATGTCATGTCTGGTAAGCTTCTGCTAAAGAGAGGAGACTACAGGGGGGAAGAAACAAGCTATCGAAAAGTGAGACAAGCTTCTGCTAAAGAGTTGTCTCTCTTTTGTTTAATAGATTTGTCAGATAAGATTTTTTTTTTTTTCATAATGAATAGGAACTTGGAGAAAGAAGCTAGTACTAATAAACTACCGGAATCAGAGATTTCTTCAAAGAGGTGACAATTGAAGAGATTGAAAAAGGCGAGTTAGATGGTAAAGTAGCTGTTCAAGGAAAAAGGGTGAGTATTCCTTTTACATCCAAGTCATATGAAAATATGGATGATGATGTCTCAAGTCCTGTTTGGCTGTTTCAGGTCAGCACACTCTATACTGGGAAAGTGTTTGAATCAAACTTGGAAGAAGCTCCATTAAGATTTCGCTTAGGTAAAAAATATTTTAGATATTTGTCATTGTTGTTTCAACCATCCTAAACACACAATGTTCTGTTTGCAGGTGGAAAAAAGGTCATAAAAGGTCTCAGTAAGGGTGTTGAAGGTATAGTATGATGTTTTAACCAGTAAGGTTGTTTCAACTGAATTTATAAATGTTAAAAAGAAATGGATGAATCTCTATAATTCTCTCAGGGATGTGAGCTGGTGATAAGAGAAGACTCATAATTCCACCATCTCTTGGGTATGTCAGTTGATTATTATGTCTTTAGATGATTCATTTTCAGCATAATATTTACTATAAACTAACCTGTTTTTGCTTCTCTTGTGATATAAACAGATACTCAGAGGAAGAACTGAAGAAGGAAGATGTGCCTAAGAATTTGTGGCTTGTCTATGAAGTAGATGCAGTAAAAGTGAAATGATGTCATTGGCTTCTTTTGAAACAAGTTTAACCATTTTTTTTCTTCTCTCTTGAGTCATCTATTTGTCTCATATTGCCTCCAATTTTTGTTCGTTTTGGGGAGGGGATTTGTTAGCTGTTCGCATAACTAAGCCACCCACACCCACATTGGTTATATAATTTCTTCGGTCAACAAGATGAAAAGTTGTTTAAGTTGAACTTTTTTCGTCAAAGTGAAATCTCCTCAGAACGATGCCGTCTATAGTCCTGATTTTGTTGTTTTTTGCTTCTTTGTTTTTGCACATTTTATATATATTTTATCGATTTTTTTTGTCAGCATCGATTTTTTTTTAGTACTTTCATACCTAATTATATTTTATGATTTTACCATATAAATTTAACTTTACAGTTATATTTTATATACTTAAATTAGTAATAAGAAACTTTGATATCACATAAATATTCAATTTTAAATATATTATTGTATCAAAACAACAGTTTTTAAACCTCATGAAAATAATATAAAATGTATCTTACTTTTATATTAAGTATAATTTGATGTAATCATTTTGACATTTACAAAACCATATTTTCTATAATTTTAATTTAAGTAAAATATTATATCCTCAAAACATTGTCTTAATATTGTCTTGATCCCCAGAATAGTACGTACGGCATTGACCATAACTATATTCACTACATCAAAACGTGTTTCATTGTAACCGATGTTTAGAACATGTATCAGATTTTGAGTGTCATGCTGACATTTGCGTTGATTCAAACGGTTCTAAATTTAAACTTCTCCTTCCTGCATAGACAAGGGATGTTACCATTGTTGCTAGTATTGAAATCATTTGTTGGTATATGGAATTTCTTCAGGTAGAAAATTACTTCAAAACTCATATCACTGATTCCACATGTTGTCTTCTGTCAATATTAAGTAAGTAACTCTCTGTTTTTTTTGTGAGTGTGGGAAACAGATTAGAGAACATGCATTTGAACAATGTTGGGAAATATAGAGCATTCAAATCTGTTCTATTATCATTCAACTACGGTGAAGATGAAAACAATTAGAGTTTCAGCTCAGAAGACTGTGAGTTTACTCTTTAGCAACAAAAGTCCATCAAACTATTTACATTGTCTTTTCTTGTAAATCGTGTAAAATACACAATAGTATTAGACTATTAGTCAAATTTCAAACTATTCATTTCAGTTGCATTTGACCAGTAGCGTACTTATGTTAGATGAGACCTAAGGCAAAATCTTAAAAGAAAATAGATTTAGTGATGGGAAAATCTTTAAAAAATTTTATTTCAATAAAAGGGTGTTTGGATCGGTTTAATCAAACACAAAGATCACTTACAAACTTTTAATGATGAGATAAATCTCATTAAAAAATCTAGAGATAATAACCATAACCATAACCAAACGAACTATACATGTTTCCTATGTTTGACTACTTTATTTGCTCTTGTGTTGCATCAGAAGAAAATGTCGGCTAATAATATGAATCTTGATTGTGTCCCTTGGTGACAGTTTGATCTTGGATCTCATATCCATGAGAATTGAATATGAGTCCACGAGGATTGGTGTTGTTCCATGGAGAGGTATCTTGATGCCATGAGTCTTCATGATGGTAAATCAGGTTGTTCGGCATTGCCAATCTTGAGAAAGATATATCATCATAAGGATCCACCATCATCTGACGATGTTGTTGTTGTGGATGAGTGATGCCGGCTTCCAGGTCAGCTAGATTGAATATTTCATCTTGGCTAACACACTCATCTTCCATGATTACAAGTGCGTTGTTTATGCTTCCGGAATCTTGACGTTGAGGAGGAGGATAAATCGGTGGATGTTGTTGTTCTTGAGTGGCCTTATCAGAATATCCCATAATGGTTTGAAGTCTCAATCCCTGTCCTTCAAAAGGAGGAATCAGTGGCCGCTGTTGATGAGTGAAGTCAAGGAGTCTATTGTTGTTGTCATCGCTGTTCCCTTGTTGAGGCTGCTCTGTGGCGATGTCATTGTCTCCGTTTTTGCTCTCTGGTGGCTGGTCAACGACCATCTTGTTATTGTCACGGAGATGACACAAGACTACTTCTTGGAACTGAGCATCGTTCTCACTTGCAAGCCAATACTCCGTCATACACCAACCAGTGGTGTCTCCTTTAAGCTTTCCCTTGACTTTCTTGTGGTACGCGAGTTCTGTTTTGTATCCGATCACAACCTTGGGGTTGTTACGGTCAGTGATCGCCTTCTTTACGCCACTTGTCGTCCAAGTTCCGCCGTTACTGCTTCCTCTACCGGGAACCGTGCGTTTGGGCCTGCTCCCCAAATTACGTGTCCTTAGAACAAAGTAAAACCACATGTTCTCTTTGAATTGATCATTCTTGACGTGCGGAAGAAGCCACGGCTCGTCTTCATAAAGTTTGATATCTGTGATGAAACCATCTTTTCCTGTATCCACTCTGTTGCGTAGATAATACCCCACCAAATTCTGGTCAATCGGAGAGAACTTTAAGTCCCTTGGATGAGCCATATTAAATCCTTCTGGATCAGTTAGAAGATGCTTGACAACAAAACCCTAGAAACACGGTTTCAACAGAATCAAACTAATGCATACGCCAAAAACAACTGGATGTGCGCAAGAATTAATGCACTGAAAGTCTTAACGTACCTTGGTAGCTTGATGATAATTTATCTTTTGGTTTCAAAGAAAGCACTGAGAGTGTACTTATATATAAAGCAAGGATGAGCCGACTTGTCAAGTATCTCTATCCGAAACATCTTATTTTCCTTTTCCAAATAGATTGACCCACCCCCACAACCACAAAATATTTTCATATACTCGATTTGTTTTATTATAATGGTTTTATACGATATTAGTATCTAGAATCACTTCCCTAATGCGAATTAGCTACCATTATTTTTTTATTTTTGTTAGGATTTTTGAGCAGTTTGTTGCCTTATAAGTTACTATTATCTTTAAAATAAAGGTTTTAATTATTTTTTTTAGAAAAGTTAGTTTTGGAAACTAAGAATAGGCGAAAAGCTATTTATTAATTTTCAAATGGAATTAAACTTTGTAAGGAAAGTTTTATCAATACTTCACTATAATTTCAAACATAAAACCCACCTGCAATGTATTCACTTTAAGTCTCATCAAAATTCATGTAAACAAATATGTGTAACTGAAAATTAGTTGTGAACTAAATTAAAATTAGGTCAATTCTCTCAAATCAATGTAAAATAATTTTTTTTACCAAAAGAACCCACAAAGAAGAAAATGATCAAAAGAAGTTCAATAAAAGAGGTAAAAAAAATCTTTTATTGTCACTTTACATATATATATATATATATATTGAAATTGAAATATACATAATTATTTAAATATATGAAAAAAAATAATTGGTATCATCTTTATAGGTACTTTAAATCTGTAAATATATAAAATTTCTATTTAAATTGTCTAATTGTTGAATAATAGGTTTTCATTTTTTTTCTAAATATAATCAATTTTTTTATAAAATATATGTTATATCTCTATAATATTATTTGAGAAGTCACTTTCTTATGTGGCGCCCTTACGTTAACATTCACGATGGTTTATTATATTGATACCCTTAATCAATTAAGTTTATTGTTTGAGAAGTCACTTTCTTATGTGGTGCACTCACGTTCACGCTCACAGTGGTTTATTACATTGATACTCTTAATGAATTAAGTTTATATTTATAATTACCATTATTTATTTTAGAATTTCGTTTCATCAAAAAAGTCTTCTTCTAACCACATTGTTATAAGTAAAGGAATTTCATATAAAAATGCAATATCTATTATTATTTTCTATTTTTATTGTTATTAATATTTTTGTAACCACATTGTTATCAAAAAGGAATTTTATATAAAAGGTAATATCTTTAATATTTAAAATTCAATAATTTTGTAGATTTTTTAATTTGTAATTTGGTTAGAAACGAAATTTTATTTTATATAAATTACATTATAAACTTTTGCTTCATATGCTAAAAATATTTTTTAACTAAATTTTCTTATGTGTCGCAATTATGTTAACTCTTACAGTTGTTTATTACATTGATATCCTTAATGAAGTAAGTTTATTATTATAATTATCATTAATAAGATTTTATAATTTCTTTTTATTAATAAATTCTTCTTCTAACCACATTGTTATAAAAAGGAATTTCTTATAAAAAGGCAATATCTAGTAGTATCTTCTATTTTCTATTTTTATTAACTCATTTATAATCACATTGTTATCAAAAAGATATTTTATATGAACATGGCATCTCTTTAATATTTAAAATACAATAATTTTATAGATTTTTGAACAAGTAAATTGATTAGAAACGAAATTTTCTTTTACATAAATTCCAATTTTATAAACTTTTGCTTCATATTTTTAAAAATATTTTTGGTTAAATTAATTTTCTTAGAATATTAAAAACCAAATATCTCTTTCCTAATAAAAAGATAGAAGATCTTTCTTGGAGAAATTTCATGTTTACCACTTTCATGGTATCACTTTTCATCTTTACCAACACTAAATGGACATTTTTAAATATACCATCTTCATTAAGTAGCAAAAGACTATTATACCCTTGTTCTCTATATATATAATAAATTATTATTTAAATAATATAATAATAATAATGATAATATTTATGTTTTCGGATCATAAATCTTCAAATTTCGAGAATGTTGTTGCCGATGGCATTTTTATTGGATATTTGTCGGCCTCGAGACTAGCCTTGTAGGCTGTTTGTTTTGGAATTATGAAGTTGTGGATTATCTCCTTTTTTAAACGTACAGAGTAGCTATACGCGGAGATGAGAGAGAGTGTGAGTTGTCACCTCATTTCTAACTCTCAGTGGATCGTTATACTTGTTCTTGTGCAAGATGAGAACACTCGAAGGCTTTTAGTTTGCAGAGTCTTATAAATGTACAAATAAAAGCAAAAAGGACATATTTTGGAATCTCGTATCAGTCGGTTGATACTATGCCTTGAGATGTATAAGACCAGTGTGATGGGTTTAGGTGCAAGACCTAGGCTTACTATCAGTTTAGGGTTTGTAATGACTGTTTTCGCTTAAATCACCCATTGCGGTTTCGACCTAATTTCGTCTCAATATTGTAGTCTGCGAAAAGTCCTCGGCTTATGTGACTTGCATCGATCAGGACCGAGCATATTTCCAAAGACAATTTTGAAGTCGTTTGAAAGTGCTGACCGAAATTTTAGATTTCTTTTATAGCGCACAATTATCCGTGTGTTAGATGTCTGAGAGCTTATCTCTAATAGGGAGGGGGGGGGGGTTTAGGGTTTTTTGAAAGATGCTTCGTATGACGATCTGACTATACGAAGCGTGTAAGTTTTACAAGAAGGGCTTCTCATAGAAGTAAGTGGAGAGTGTTTCTCGCAGATTTCTCGTGATGTTTGCGAGCGAGGACTCATTCGCGCTTCTATATTACGAAGTCGTTTTGCATGATACTGATCTTGTTTTCCCATAGACTGTTTTGTATAAAATGTTTTAGTTATACGAAAGTAATGGGTGACCGGTTTTATGGAGGAATGTTTCCACTTTGATTTTGATCTTTGGTGAAAGTTGCTTGGAGTTACTCATGGAGTGTTAGTGAAGTTTATTTTGGTACGATCTAGTCGTGGAACTTTTTCGTAGGTTTTTGAGAGGAATTCTCACAACATTTTCGTTTCTTGAGCAGAACAAATCAGTCAACCAGCGGTAGATCTAGTAAACGAGCGGGGAGAAAGCGTTCCCTTTGTTGTGCTCGCTGCTACATGTGTTCTCGATTTTTCTTTCTCGCAAATGATGCTTTTCTGTGACTCACTTGCTTCAACGGAAACTGGGAGCAATGCTTTGATTTTCGAAGATTCCTCGTATAATTTTTGACTCTCTTACGAAACTCGTTTATTAAGTCAAAAAGGTCTTCAAGACTTTGGCTAATCATCGTGTTATTAGCCGATGTTGTTACATGTTTTCTAAGCGCATGATTAAGATAAGAGATGCTGTAGAGTTCTCGAGACTATGTTTTGAGACGATTTAGATACGTCGCTTCCATTTAGACGAATTGTAGATTGTCGTTTGCCTTTTATGACGATTTTGATGGGGGCATCGCATTGATTAAGTATTATTCTGCCTACTGCTGCGAGAGTTTGCTATGTCGAAAGCGTTTTTTTATGCCGAGGCATTTTTGGTTTTTGAAGTATTGGAGTATACGAGTATAGTATACGTACATACTCCCTCCTTTTTTACTAATGAAAATGGATGAAACGATATTTTGAAGGGTTGTGTAAGTTTTTTCTTTTGAGGATTGGGATGATTGATAATATGGGACGATTTAAAGACGATGTTGGGATAGTGATTTTTGGTTGTTTCATGTCAGCGACTTGGAATAGTATTTTTAAGAAAACTGCTAGGAACGAGTCAATATTAAGACGTTCTTGTCTCTAGTTTTTCCTTTCTTTGAGAAGCGATCTCGGTATGCTTGAATGCATGGAGATCCTTTCTCGGTTGTGCGAGAGATTAAATCGGTTTACAAGATCTGCCTGAACAGCTAAAGAACAATAGAACGAGATTGGGAAAATCGTCTAACACTTAGTTCGCTAGACTATATACCTAGATTCTAAGTTCTCTAAAATTACCAAGGCGTCTTTATTTCTTAGCACTTTCCTACGGAAATTTTGAGCCTGATTTCAAAAAATTAAAGTCTAAATACGTTAGTTTTCTCAGGGATTCGGGTTTGCCTCTTCTCCGTTTTGCTTTCTTGTTTCCCCTTCTTATCCTTGTGTCTATCCACCCCTTACGGAAAGTAACAATATTGATTCTTCCTGGATTTCCCTACTTTCATGGCCACGTTTAGGTTGGATCCTATCTTTTGGTTTTGGTTCATCGATCCATATTCTCTTATCTGGATTCCAGTTTTCGTATCGTTGGTTTTATGAAAACGAGTAAGTATCTCAGCGAAAGCCTTTTGGCATTTTTAAACGAATATGAAATAAACTATAACTATCAATTCAATATCAGATTTTTTTAAAAAATTATCGAAAAGACAATGAATATGCAATAACAATATATGAACAAACAGTTATTCAATAGATTTTTTAAATTGCATATCAGCCAACTTAATTTTCCAAAAACTATGAAATTCTGAAAAGACAAAGAATATAATTTTTTTTTAAGAAACAGTTTTCTTAAAAGTTAATCAGAAATTAAACTCAACAATTTAACCAAATAAATTAATCAGCCTCGTAGCTTTATCTTTCAGCTCTTTAGGCCTTGCTTTCTTTAGAATCAAGCACATAAAGATAAAGTCTCACTTAAAATCCAAATATAGCAACCGAACTATGCAGTGACTTAAGCGTAATTAAACCAAACGAACTTTAGACCAAACGAACTGTACGTAGTTTTTCCAATGTTAAACTCATGCGTGGAGTTTCTTTAGTATTCATAGGCGTTATCGCCTATCGGTGGTATTACATTAGCTGGTGAGTGCTCCAGAAATTTTTGATTTCAATAAAAGTTTGGATCGGTTTAATCAAACACAAAGATCATTTACAAACTTTTAATGATGAGATAAATTCTCATTAAAAAATCCAGAGATAATAACCATAACCATAACCAAACGAACTATACATGTTTCCTATCTATGTTTGACTACTTTATTTGCTCTTGTGTTGCATCAGAAGAAAATGTCGGCTAATAATATGAATCTTGATTGACTCCCTTGGTGACAGTTTGATCTTGGATCTCACATCCATGAGAATTGAATATGAGTCCACGAGGATTGGTGTTGTTCCATGGAGAGGTATCTTGATGCCATGAGTCTTCATGATGGTAAATCAGGTTGTTCGGCATTGCCAATCTTGAGAAAGATATATCATCATAAGGATCCACCATCATCTGACGATGTTGTTGTTGTGGATGAGTGATGCCGGCTTCCAGGTCAGCTAGATTGAATATTTCATCTTGGCTAACACACTCATCTTCCATGATTACAAGTGCGTTGTTTATGCTTCCGGAATCATGACGTTGTTTATCTGTGATGAAACCATCTTTTCCTGTATCCACTCTGTTGCGTAGATAATACCCCACCAAATTCTGGTCAATCGGAGAGAACTTTAAGTCCCTTGGATGAGCCATATTAAATCCTTCTGGATCAGTTAGAAGATGCTTGACAACAAAACCCTAGAAACACGGTTTCAACAGAATCAAACTAATGCATACGCCAAAAACAACTGGATGTGCGCAAGAATTAATGCACTGAAAGTCTTAACGTACCTTGGTAGCTTGATGATAATTTATCTTTTGGTTTCAAAGAAAGCACTGAGAGTGTACTTATATATAAAGCAAGGATGAGCCGACTTGTCAAGTATCTCTATCCGAAACATCTTATTTTCCTTTTCCAAATAGATTGACCCACCCCCACAACCACAAAATATTTTCATATACTCGATTTGTTTTATTATAATGGTTTTATACGATATTAGTATCTAGAATCACTTCCCTAATGCGAATTATCTACCATTATTTTTTTATTTTTGTTAGGATTTTTGAGCAGTTTGTTGCCTTATAAGTTACTATTATCTTTAAAATAAATGTTTTAATTATTTTTTTTAGAAAAGTTAGTTTTGGAAACTAAGAATAGGCGAAAAGCTATTTATTAATTTTCAAATGGAATTAAACTTTGTAAGGAAAGTTTTATCAATACTTCACTATAATTTCAAACATAAAACCCACCTGCAATGTATTCACTTTAAGTCTCATCAAAATTCATGTAAACAAATATGTGTAACTGAAAATTAGTTTTGAACTAAATTAAAATTAGGGCAAGTCTCTCAAATAAATGTAAAATAGTTTTTTTCACCAAAAAACCCACAAAAAAGAAAATGATCAAAAAAGTTCAATAAAAGAGGTAAAAAAAACCTTTTATTGTTACTTTACATATGTATATATATAAATTGAAATATACATAATTATTTAAATCCTGACCAATTCTGATGACTAAGAGCAACAACCCTAAGAGCGTTCAGAAATAACTCTACCGGATATGCGATAGTATTGGGATGAATAACTGCAAAACAAAAAGAAGAGGGTGAGTTAGAATTCAAGCCGAGGAAAAAATACTTAGCGTCAACAATCTACCAAGTCTAGGACTCCACAACACTTGGTAGCTATCGTTAGGTGGTTCTTCAAAGGCTGCCTCATAAGACTTGATGTCGAAGTAGTAACACTGCCATACTTCGTCTTCGAAGGATGGCAGTGTCAAAATATGCAGATTCGACCTCATCCTTACCAAGAAGAATGAAAGGCTGCAAAAGAGTGAAAGGTTGATGCATGGTGCTTCGTGTCCTTGATATGCATGCTGCTGGTGTGGGTAACTCAAACTAACAAGTCACGAAGTTGGAATAAGCCAGAATGGTACCAACTATTCAGAGATGTCATGTCTGGTAAGCTTCTGCTAAAGAGAGGAGACTACAGGGGGGAAGAAACAAGCTATCGAAAAGTGAGACAAGCTTCTGCTAAAGAGTTGTCTCTCTTTTGTTTAATAGATTTGTCAGATAAGATTTTTTTTTTTTTCATAATGAATAGGAACTTGGAGAAAGAAGCTAGTACTAATAAACTACCGGAATCAGAGATTTCTTCAAAGAGGTGACAATTGAAGAGATTGAAAAAGGCGAGTTAGATGGTAAAGTAGCTGTTCAAGGAAAAAGGGTGAGTATTCCTTTTACATCCAAGTCATATGAAAATATGGATGATGATGTCTCAAGTCCTGTTTGGCTGTTTCAGGTCAGCACACTCTATACTGGGAAAGTGTTTGAATCAAACTTGGAAGAAGCTCCATTAAGATTTCGCTTAGGTAAAAAATATTTTAGATATTTGTCATTGTTGTTTCAACCATCCTAAACACACAATGTTCTGTTTGCAGGTGGAAAAAAGGTCATAAAAGGTCTCAGTAAGGGTGTTGAAGGTATAGTATGATGTTTTAACCAGTAAGGTTGTTTCAACTGAATTTATAAATGTTAAAAAGAAATGGATGAATCTCTATAATTCTCTCAGGGATGTGAGCTGGTGATAAGAGAAGACTCATAATTCCACCATCTCTTGGGTATGTCAGTTGATTATTATGTCTTTAGATGATTCATTTTCAGCATAATATTTACTATAAACTAACCTGTTTTTGCTTCTCTTGTGATATAAACAGATACTCAGAGGAAGAACTGAAGAAGGAAGATGTGCCTAAGAATTTGTGGCTTGTCTATGAAGTAGATGCAGTAAAAGTGAAATGATGTCATTGGCTTCTTTTGAAACAAGTCTAACCATTTTTTTTCTTCTCTCTTGAGTCATCTATTTGTCTCATATTGCCTCCAATTTTTGTTCGTTTTGGGGAGGGGATTTGTTAGCTGTTCGCATAACTAAGCCACCCACACCCACATTGGTTATATAATTTCTTCGGTCAACAAGATGAAAAGTTGTTTAAGTTGAACTTTTTTCGTCAAAGTGAAATCTCCTCAGAACGATGCCGTCTATAGTCCTGATTTTGTTGTTTTTTGCTTCTTTGTTTTTGCACATTTTATATATATTTTATCGATTTTTTTTGTCAGCATCGATTTTTTTTTTAGTACTTTCATACCTAATTATATTTTATGATTTTACCATATAAATTTAACTTTACAGTTATATTTTATATACTTAAATTAGTAATAAGAAACTTTGATATCACATAAATATTCAATTTTAAATATATTATTGTATCAAAACAACAGTTTTTAAACCTCATGAAAATAATATAAAATGTATCTTACTTTTATATTAAGTATAATTTGATGTAATCATTTTGACATTTACAAAACCATATTTTCTATAATTTTAATTTAAGTAAAATATTATATCCTCAAAACATTGTCTTAATATTGTCTTGATCCCCAGAATAGTACGTACAGCATTGACCATAACTATATTCACTACATCAAAACGTGTTTCATTGTAACCGATGTTTAGAACATGTATCAGATTTTGAGTGTCATGCTGACATTTGCGTTGATTCAGACGGTTCTAAATTTAAACTTCTCCTTCCTGCATAGACAAGGGATGTTACCATTGTTGCTAGTATTGAAATCATTTGTTGGTATATGGAATTTCTTCAGGTAGAAAATTACTTCAAAACTCATATCACTGATTCCACATGTTGTCTTCTGTCAATATTAAGTAAGTAACTCTCTGTTTTTTTTTTGTGAGTGTGGGAAACAGATTAGAGAACATGCATTTGAACAATGTTGGGAAATATAGAGCATTCAAATCTGTTCTATTATCATTCAACTACGGTGAAGATGAAAACAATTAGAGTTTCAGAAGACTGTGAGTTTACTCTTTAGCAACAAAAGTCCATCAAACTATTTACATTGTCTTTTCTTGTAAATCGTGTAAAATACACAATAGTATTAGACTTTTTTTTTTTTTTTTGAACACACACAATAGTATTAGACTATTAGTCAAATTTCAAACTATTCATTTCAGTTGCATTTGATTTGACTATTTTCTTTCTATTCAACTTGCCCATTTGCGCCTTATTTTTGAAACGACTCTAACACTAGTTTGCAGGAAATCGTATAATAATAACAAGAAAATCATGAAAATAGAAAAGATAGAGACAATTTTCAAACTAGATTTTTATGAGAATGAACCGACTTTGATCCTAGTTTAATTTTTTACGAGAAAAAGTTGCCAATTTGGGTTGAACAACAAGAATCTCTCGATCCCAACATACTAACAAAGGTAAACCAGAGAAAAGGATGGCCTCTGAATTCTCTCATTCAAATCAAAGAAACTTCAGATCAAAACTGACAAAAGAAAAATTCAATCATTGTAGACGGCTAACTCATAAACATCAACAAAATAATCATTCATAAACATTAACAAAGTAATGACCTTTAGATCAAATTATCGCTCATGAATCAAAGGTATTCATTCAGATGTAAAAGTTTACAAAGAAATAATTGATTTCAATCAGACAACAACTAATTTGCACACAAAGTGACAGATTAATTAAGTGAAGAAACTCAATCTTGTAAATTTTTAAATCTAAGATCATAACTTTTCTCAGTTACAATGAACAATTGTTATCCCCAATTATAAAATTGATAATCCATCCCTTAAACAAAGAAACCTTATAAAATTTTATCTAAATCTTTTCTTCCTTTGGACGTGGTTGATGATTGAAGAAGACATGCCTTGGGCTTCTAGATTCAACAAATGGGCTATGATGAAGTGAAACCTTTTCAAGAAAACCCAGTGGAACAAAACTTGATAATGACAAAACTTGATAAGGAAAACCCATTTATTGCAATCAGTAAGGTTGAATCAAAACCAAAGTGGTTTGACAAGCTTTACCTTCATACTTGCCGTCTGGATTAGTTTGTATCACTATTTCTTTGAGCATTCTTCCTATTGCTTGGCTAAACCTCTTAGCTCTTGCTCGAGTCACTGGACCAACTGATGGGATAAGAGCATCCTCAGATACAAGCTCATCCTCTGGTTCAAGCCGCTCCTCTTGTTCAAGCTCATTTCCACGTTCTGATGCCCTTGTGTCTTCTAGGTTCATATCATCTTGAACATTGATTTCATTTTTCTGAACCTTTGACCACCCGAACTTGTCCATGCTTGTTTTGTTTTCTGGTTTGTCTTCATTCGTCATCTGAACTTTTGACCATGGTCGTATTGTTTTCTAGTTGGATCAGGATCATATCAAAAAGATACTATGTTTTAAGACTAAGCTAATTGTCAAGCTATTTTAGTATCACAATTATCCAGGTTGTCTTGGCGTAATGTTGCCTTAACAGTTGTTGTGTTAGGACTTGAATGCTTGAAAGTTTGGTTGTTGCTAGTGTTTAGAGGAATCTTAGACAGTCATGTGCCTTTGGATTGCTTAAGTCTCGTGGTTGTAAACATTTGCTAGGCGTTGAGTTGTCTAAAGAGGTCTTTTTTAATGTCAAGACAAAATGTTTTCAAAATATGAGAGTATACAACTACAAGTATATACACCTACTCCAACACATTTTTACAAAGGAGAAAAATTTAGGGTTTATTTGCCAACTAGCCATATTTAGAAGACAAATTAGGTAAGTGACAATGATTTTGACATAATGAAGAAACTAACATTTACATCCTAATTCATCCGGTTATACCCTTTCTCTATGCCATTATCCGGTAAAAATGTGTTTTGTGTGTCCACGTAGTCTATGAAATACATGGTCAAATATGTCTAAAAATATTTCATTAGAAAGAAGGAGTTATCCACGTTACAACTTTATTAGTCACATACATATACACCGAATGTTCTATTCCATATAACTGAAGTAGTATAGGATTATAACTTCACCTACAATCCGTAAACTAAACATATCCCAACCCTAAACCCTAGATACCAAACTTTGTCCAAATCACACCTCAGCCCTTAAATACTAAACCCTAAATTATAATTACTAAATCCTTACCCAAATATAAATCATAAATCCAAATATAAATTCTAACCCAAATAGAATAGAACAAAATAAATAACATAATACATATTGATTAAATTATGAAATGTCTATGATTGCATGGAAGAAGTTAATGCTGACCCCAACCATACTCTCTCACTTTCAAAATACTAAACTATAAATTATAATCACTAAACTCTTACCCAAATATACACCCTAAACCCAAATATAAACTCTAACCCAAATATAATAGAACAAAATAAATAACATAGTATATCTTAGTGAAATTATGAAATGTCTATGATTACATGGAATAAATTAATGATGATCCCAACCATACACCTTCACCTTCTAATACTAAACCCTAAACTCTAATCACTAAACCATAATCCAAATATGAATTATAAACCTTAAACTCTATTTACTAATCCCTAAACTCAAATATAAACCCTACACCCGAACAACAAATGTAGTTGTGGTTAACGAAATTTGTATGAAGTTTACACTTATGTGGATCTGGTTAACGAAATGAAAAAATTGAATTTTAAATTCTTAGTTTTGATCAATATGCATAAACTAAGATTCATATCAATGATACAACAACAAAACATAACTTACGCTTATGCATTGTACAATCATATTTTTATTCTCTGTTTTGCAAATAGAATAGAATATGACAAATAGTAAAGATCATATATTCCATTTCACATGAATGGTCTTTTCATTTTACGTACACACGATATATTCCACTTATATACACATTGCATCATTACATATAAAAGATAATATAGTCACCAGGTGGCTCAAATCCAGTTTCCAACAATCTACTTGGCAGCTTAAATCTTCTATTTGTAACCTGAGAAACAAAAGTGAAAGATAAAGGTGTTAGGATCCATATAACAAAGTAAATATGAAATAAATTGTAGAGTATAACAATAATGTGGAATGGAAACCATGTAAGACGTAACGATATGCATAGCTCACGATCTTAAACCACACATGGGAATATATACGAAACCCTATCAACTAATCACAAAACCCTACACATAAATATGACACTTAATCCAATGTCAACCCAATCTTGCAATGACGAAATCAATATTCCAGAAACTAACCCTTCTCCAATCAGCACTAAACCCTATACGGAAATATAAACCCTAATACAAATATTAAAATACGTAAATATTAAATACAAGTATGAATTCAGAAGCTAAAGAAGGTGATATCAAACGTTCGAATTTATTCTGTTCCAAGTCAAATGGAATATAAACGTCTATATTTTATTATATTTCAAGTCAAATGGAATATACCTAACGGAGATCATGTCATTTCCAGACACTGAAATTCGTATGTAACGCATATGCTATTCCATATCGAAACAATATTACTACATCTTTACTATGCATATAAGATAAAAACACAAATAAAATTTAAGAAAGGCTACGAACAACTAGAAAACCACAACCGAGTATACAATGTGGAACTTAGTCGCATAAAGCAGATCCGACATTCACCGTCGACGATGTTTTATTTAACATTTATAGTACCCTAGTTCTGAGTATAGCCAAAATGGAAAAGAAAATAACAACAGATGAAGATAATCGGGCGGAAAAACAAAAAACTTACTGTAGTTGAAAAGATCCAAGTAGAATCGAGTGTGGGAAGTGGGATAGACACGAGGTATTGATAGGCGTCGCTGCAGCTTTATCGCCGGCTAGGAGCGTATGATTTCTGAAGCGGAGTATCTCAGGTGATTACAAATCATGAAGGAGAAGTCAAAATCTGAGAGAATTAGAAGGACGTGATGGTGTTTCTTCACTCGGTGCTGGAGACCTTTCAACTTTGACGAAGTTACCAAGAGAATAAAAAAGGAAGATGTGAAGGGAGGCAAGCCACGATTTACAGAAGGGGTAAAACAATATTAATATGGAAAAGTAACATAGTGTATAGGACTGTTAGGAAAATTGGTTAGTCTGTGAATTATGCGTTTTTGTTTGGTTATACAGCCTAATACCCAAAAATTTAAATGATCCAGTATCAGTCCTGGTTTACTAAAGACTAAAAGGTAGTTAATAAAAAAAAAGCCGATATTAAACAACCTTTGGCTCGAATTTGGTTTGTTGAGATTCAAAATAACATTTATACCACTAAACTAAAGATACTTTAATAAAATAGCGGCCGAAATTAATATAATATTTTAGAGGGCTGGAAGCCCAAGCTACTATGGATTCTTCCAAAGGCAGGGCATGAACCAATCTTGCGACGGGCTGCATGTGTATTTATGGGGCTTAAATATGACACCAGCTGCTCTGTAGTTTATGTCGGTTTAATGATGACATTGCGGTTGAGCTTTTAGGTTCGTTTTAAGACAGTGGTTGAGATTATGATTGGGCATAAGTCGATTTTAAGATGTCAAGAATGTATTGCTTCAATTTCTTTCTTTAATATGGCGGGTATGATGAGAGAGTTTCTCTCCATCTCAGAATTTATTGAAAGGAATGAAAGCATCATTTGGTTCGTAAACTAAATTTGATCCCTTCTCACTTGGTACATTACATACACAACATTTCATAAGGTCCAACTCTAAATCAGTAAAACATTCTTACATATTTTTGGGTGTTTCTTACGAAGTGTTTTGTCGTGGTAATACAAAAACTTTTCAGTTTTAAAATTTTGATGGTGCGAGTTTCGCTTTCCACAAGAATGAGATTGAGAGATGCAACTTCTTCCTTAGAAAATTAGACATGTATCGTTCTTTAGTTTGTTAATCAAATGCAAATGTGATTAAGGAGTGATTAGGAGGACTTTTGGCAATGCTTATTTTATACATGCAAAAATTGCGCATTAAGAAGATGTCACTTATATCCATAACGTACCTGGACCTATATATATACAATCTTTAATAATTTTAAACTAGGATAAGACATGCGTTTTGCGCAAGGTGAGTTTATTTGTATATATTATCGATAATTTTTTTATATATTTGATCATTTTATTTATATATATACAATGTTTTTTGTTGTTATTATATAATATTTTTCTGATGAACCGGATCAATTTTTATTAAAAATTGTTGATCTAAATATAATGAATATATCATGGGTTGATTGGATTGGACATTAAACAAATTATGACATAAAAACTTTACTTTTTTCCACCGAACACATTCTTAAAAAAGTGAACAGTACTGTTTCTAGAGTTGAATTATTTTAACATTTATCTTCCATATGATTTTGAAAGATTTTCAGATCAACCATCGAATTGATACATATCATTTATATGCTTTTAGTCGTATGCTTAAGGAAAACTTACATTTTTTAATTTAAAGTCGTTTTAAAAAATTTAAAATATAACATATAAAAAAATCTAACATATAAGAATATATAACATATAAGGTTTCCTCATTTTTGTAATTTAAATTTGTTTAAAAAAATTTAAAATATAACATATAAGATTTCCTTATTTTTGTAATTTAAAATCATTTTAAGAAATTTGAAATATAACATATAAGAAAAAATCTAATTTTTTATTATATAGTTAATGTGATTGTTTATTTTTTTAATAATATAAAATTAAACAAAAATGAAGAAAGATGAAAAAATTGTTATCAAATCTTTATTATCCATAGTCATTATTTGTCATATATATGTTAATCATATTAGGTAATTCCGTAGCTTTTATTTAATTAAAAAATACACGCTTCTTATATTTTGGATTAATATAATGTTTCCTAGTAATTGGATTTGGACCAACATTTTTTCAATTAATTCTTAAGCTGCCACGTAAGATAAATTGTCATTCTAATTAAGTGACACCTAAGCAACATCTCTTTTTAATCACTACAAAAAATGAAGTGAATTGTATCACTTAATTTATATCACAAAATTAAATGATTCTATTTTAAATCATTTATTTGTAAATGAGACAAATATATATAATTTAACATCATTTATAAGAAAGTGATGTTTTATTAAATTATTTGGCATCAATTCAATAAAATGACATATTTTTGTTGTAAGTTGTATCACTTTAACAAAAAATGATACTATTTTACAAAGTTATATCAATTATATAATTGATGTATTGATTTTGTTGTTGACATCACTTATTAAGATGATACTAAATAAAACTGATGCTGTTGACAAAAATAAAAATAAAACTGATGCTAATAACTTTTTTTTTTAGATCAGAAATAATTGTGTTAATCGACTTCAATTAATATCATTTGTTACAATTGATACATATTGACATCACTTAGAAATTGATGCAAATATTCATAATTTTTACATCAATTATTGATAAATTGATGTAAATTATTTGCATCACCACTTTCAGAGTCATTTATATAAGTGATACAAAATTCTTTTACATCATTTATAAGTAATACAAAAATACAAAATAAATGATGTTAAACCATCTTTTTTTGTAGTGAATTAGTACAAACGTAAGGTTGGAGATTAATTTAGAACGCAGATTTACACGATGTCTTGAGCATCATATTCGACTACAGAATAATGTATGTTATTAGAGAAAATGTTTATTTTCATCAAAATTAATAGTGAATTGAATTAGTCACTCTCTTTATAGTTTTACAAAGATATAAAACTTTAACCTAAACTAACATTACCAATAATCCTTACAAGAACAAGTCCCACCCACGAACCGATGAAACCGGTTATTGTCTCTCACAATGATATCTCTCTTAACACTCCCAGACACAAACTTGAAGAAGCTGTGACAATCTCCACAGATCCTAAGGTTCTTTGTGATCCTGATGGGAACACCGAGTGGTAAAGCTAGCAAGCCAAACGCTAGAGCCAGTTTCTCACTGTGGTGCGCGACTTCCGCTGCTTTCTCCTCTTCCTCCAGATCGTAAAGAGAGAGTTTCAGGTCGGGCTTGTACCCTGCAGCCTCCATCTCATTCCTTAGCTTGGACAGCATTGTCTGGATCTCTTTGTTCATTCTGTGTGATATGTCCTTAGCTTGAAACGTATGGATTTGGTTCTTTACTGTGACCCAACTGTACCCGGTTCCTTTCCTGATTCCTACCCCTTTCATCTCCTCTCTCACGGTGTTGGCTTCCGCCCACCTAACAAACATTGGTTATAATGTTGTTTGATCATGCCATCGTGAAAATACAATCTTTTGGTTTAAATCCACTTCAATAGATTCACTTACCTTCCAGCTGCTGCAAACGTATTGGAAAGCAGAACGTGGTTGCCAGAATCTTTAGGGTCAAGTTTAAAAAGGTTCTCAGCTGCCAATACTCCGAGGTGTGGCTTACTATGCATCCTACAAGCATTCTGAAGAGCGCCCCAAACCGAGATTGTGGGTTGAATTGGCATTTTCTTTATGAATTCGTATGCTCGTTCCACCATCCCAGCTCTCCCTAGCATGTCGACAACGCATGAATAGTGCTCAGCTCCTGGCTCGATGCCGTAACTGCTCTTCATCGAATCAAATATCTCCATACCGTTTTCCACATCCCCTGCTCTACTACAAGCTGAAAGCACGGACACAAACGTCATATAATTTGGAGCCGGACCGGAACCACGTGGTGCCATTTGATCAAATAACGCCAATGCCATATCAACCTGACCCTGATGAGCATATCCACCGATCAGTGAATTCATCGTCACTAAGTTCTTTTCAGGCATCTCATCGAAAGCTTGTTCAGAATCTTCTATACATCCGCATTTTCCATACATGTCAACTAGTGCACTTCCCACAAAGATAGTCCTTTCAACGCAAGCTTTCACAGCGTGAGCATGTACCGATCTCCCCAACTCAAGACCTGCCATACCGGCACACGCACTCAGAGTGCTTGAGATCATAAAATCAGAAGTCTCAACAATCTCCTTCCTTGAACGTAGGAACAACAAAGACGCCTTCTCATCTTCATGATTCTGCACATACGCAGCCACCAAGGAACACCAAGAAACAGCATTTCTTGTCCCCATTTCAGCAAACACAGTTTCACTGCAGTGAATCTTCTTACACTTTCCATAGAAATCGATCAACCCATTACACACTGACACATCTGTATCGAACCCGCTACAAAACACAAGCCCATGCAACTGCTCACCTAGACTAAGTAACAACCCATCTGAGCAAGCATTTAGGAAAGCGCAAAAAGTTATGGAATTGGGGTGTCCACCAATCTTCCTGAACTCAATAAAAGCTCCAACAGCTTCCCTAGGCCTTCCATCAGTGACAGAGTTAGACAAAAAAGCATTCCAAGTTGCAAGATTCCTCTGAGGAATTTCATCGAACATCTTGCGAGCATCACCCCTAAGCTTGGTCTTACAATACATATCAAAAGCACTGCAGCCAACAAAGACATCAAGTATACGTCCACACTTGACAGAAAGCGCATGAATCTGTTTCCCAGTAACCGGCCACCGCAAAGAAGCCGCGGCTTTGAAGGCGCAAGGGAAGGTGAAGTCGTTAGGGAAAACACCTTCCCGTCGCATTTCCAAGAACT
Source organism: Brassica napus (assembly GCF_020379485.1). Taxonomy (NCBI): domain Eukaryota; kingdom Viridiplantae; phylum Streptophyta; class Magnoliopsida; order Brassicales; family Brassicaceae; genus Brassica; species Brassica napus. Next base: position 179,655 of record NW_026014872.1, read on the forward strand.
CAAGCAACGCGGAGGAGAAGTGACCGTTTTGAACTAGCCCGGACACGAGTGACGTCCAAGAGACGACGTTCCGGGAAGGAGTTAGGCGGAGAAGGAGTCGAGCCGAGTCGGGATGGTCGAGTTTGGAGTACATGTTGATGAGGTAGTTTGCCAGGAAGGGAGGAGGAGGCGAGTCGAGGGTCTTGACGATTCGCGCGTGGACGACACGGCCCAAACGCATAGAGCTCGTGGAGATTGCATTCGCGAGAAGTGAGCCGAGAGCGTTCGCCGTGAGGAGTGTCATAACAACCTACGCCCCCGGTTTGGGAGATCATTTGTTTCTGTTAGTGGCATTACTGTAATTTTTCACATCTTTCAACCCAACTAAAGGGTATAATGGTAATCTCCTAATATGTGAATTTGATAAAGCTGTGTACAGGCTAGTTTTCTTTCTCTCCAAAAATTTCTAAATTTCGATTTGTTTGATAAGAGCTGTTACTCCATCGCAGGACACTAGGGTTTCGGGTCTGCTCCGATGGATACGGATCAAGAGATGAGTCAAAATCCGCCTGGGTAAGTCTTAATTCGAGATATCATCACAGTTTGTATGCTCTGAAATTAGTAGGGATTGTGTCAATATTAGACATGATCAGCTTTGTTTTGGTCTGGACATGATCTTGTTTGTGCTTCTTATGTTTCTATTTTCGAACCTGCACAGATTTGATGGTGAACAAGTCCCAGTCAGTAACCACAACTTTTGGGAGAACACATTGTTTGATGGTGATGATCATGTGAAGAGAAGCTCCTTTACTCCTGGTGAAACGGATCTGAACCAACTCCCAGCGATTCCACCGGTTTCTAGTGGTCAAGGTTTGCCTTTTGCGCCTGTTGATTTCCCCAGCCCCGGCGATGTCTGGACGTGGAGAGTTGGGAGGAGAGTGAGTGCTACTGGGTTTCATAAGGATAGGTTCCTCATCCTCCCTGAGAGGCTTAAGATGAAGAATGCACCAAAGTCATTTGCCAGCAAAAACACTCTTTCTCGTTATCTCGAGACGAATTTCCCTGAGATGGATGTTAATGCCTTCTTTGCATCTTTTAGCTGGAACATCCCTGCTTTGTTTCAGCCCTCCGCCGATAGAGGTTGTTAGTAAAAGCTCTTCTTTTTTTCATTAAGCCTGCTGACATATTGATTGATTGATCATGTTTCCTTCCTTCTATGTAGTTGATGCTGCATCTCTCTTTGAAGAGACTAACAAAGAAGGTGAGAATGTTGAGGATGGGAAGAATGAAGGTTCAACTTCGCGTTACAGCCAGAGGAAGAGAAAACAGGTGCAGACACAGACTTATGAGCCTCTTCAAGTTAAACCTAAAGCTATCGGCAGGAAAGCAACCAAACAGAAGCCATCCTCTTCTTCTAGACGCTCCACAAGACAGAAACAAGGCGATGTGGTTGACTTGGAAGCAGAAGAAGAAGAAGAGAAGGAAGCAGCTGCAACAAAACCCGGCAATAGAATGAAGAAACGCAGAGGTAGCGCTGCAGAGAAACAAGAAGATGCTCCGATTCCTCATGTCTATGTTTCTCCTATGAACGGTGTCCTTGCGGTCTCTCACTCCCCTGTGGAGATCAACCCGGAAGAGTTTGACAATTATCTTAACACACTGGAGAATCTTCTTCAGCAGCAGCCTTCACAAGCAGGACAGGAGTCTTCTTCTTCTTCTTCTCTTCCTGTTACTGCAAGCTCTCCAGTGAAAGAATATGAATGGGCAGAAGCTCGGATGAAGCTTTCATCGCTTCTCGACAAAGACTTCTCTTCCTTGCTCATGTCTAATGAAGCTGCGGAGCTAGCAGCCTTGGCAACAAAACTTAAGAAAGATCCAAGCCTCTCAGCTGAAGAGATTGTGAGGTTGAAGCTTATCGAAGAGATTCCAACTTTCAGCCAAGTGTTTCAGGAGAACAAGAACGTGATAGTGGAAGCTGATAGATTCTTCTCTGCTCTCGAGCTTAACAAAGCCAAAGTCGCTTCTCTCAAGTACGAGTACAGCGATTTAAAAGACAAGCTAGGCAATATCCAGACGGAAGTTGATGCAAACTCTGAGACAATCCGTCAGATTGACGACCAAATCGCTCAGCTACAAGCTAGACGCACTGAGCTGACCCGTTGTATCAGTAAAAAGGAGAAAGAGAAAGTTGATCTGAGCTATGGGCAGAAGATGGTGGCTAACTCGATTCCAAAAGTGGTGCAGGAAGTTCAAGCAGCTAACTCCAAGAAACCAGAATGGGAGATGAAGAAAGAAAATGCTGTTAAACGCGAAGAAGAGATCCTCAATAAGTTCGCCTCTCTCAAAGGTTTTTATCTCTAAAAACCTATTAGATTCTTATAAGTATTGTGTTGCATAAGGCTAATAACACCTATGTTTCATATTTTCACGCCAAAGTGCCTCTGTAATCATTTTCTTAATGACATCTATAATAATAAAGCTGAGTTTTCTCTCACCTCAGCCCTCCACATCAGTACATAGCATGGGGCTTTTGTTGACACCTGTCCAAAAAGCTTAGCCAATCAAAACCTTTGGCAACAAACAGGTCATTCAGTATTGAGATGCGTTTTCTCCTACGCTTCGTTTTCTCTAATCAAAACTGTAGTCTATCATCTCGCTTCATATCCTTGTCGATGGCTCAGCCTTTCCTGTCACCTCTTTCCAAACTCCCCTTTCGCTTTGATTTTCTTCAGGCCCTAACCAGCAATCGAGCAATATATCAGGTTTCCTTTCTAAATCTAATACCCACCGCTCTACACTTCATTCCGTCGAAACACTTTCCAGGGTTTCTGTTTTGTTGTGTGATCATGAGACTCAAGAGATTGAAGGTAGACGACAAGAAGCTAATGAAGTATATAAAGACCCATGTCTTTAGATTGTCGAGTCTATATATGTTAGCTGTTGTCGGCTAGCTTGATAGACAAAAATATATATGTTAGCTATAAGATGATTTCTCTTACATATCAGTTTTTTTAATTTTCTGATTGTTTGTTCTTTGTGGATTTTGGCTTTCAGGAGCGACCTTATATGATTCTATGTCTACGATGAGGATGAGTTTGATGACCCCAAAACAAATATGAAACAAACGATGATATTTATTGATTACCGCCCAAGCTTCACTCTTTGTTTTGTTTTGTGTTTTTTTCCTTTGTTACACTCATGCTGATTACTTCCTAATTAATTGAGTTCTCTGTGGTTTATTATTTTTTATGTGTGGAAAGGATCTCACTTTGAGTAATAGCTCCAGCAAAAGGTACAACTTCTCTTTTGAATTTGATACTTGATCTGCTTTCATTACGGGGACTCCAAATCAACTTATATTAGGCTAACAATCTCTCTTGCCTGTTCAATTGCTATTAATCTCGATTCTGGAGAGTTTCTCGTCGTCAAACAGGTTAATTTGAAAACTGTCTGATTTTGAATACTGTAATTTTACTCTGCAATTTGTTTTAAATTCCCCTCTCTCCCTGAAGTTTGATTCTTATGATGAGTTTTTCGGTGATCTGTGGGCTCTCCAAGCTCATTCGTTCTACATCTCATCACCTTAATTTGTTTAATTACTCACGTATTCTATAATTTTTTTGGGTGTTTACTCTAGCGTTATTATTGTTGTTTTTATTGACTGGATTTTAGTTGCTAATAAACATACATGTTTCTTTGTTGATATTGTCCTCCGACTTCTCTTTCATCATATTATCTTAGTTATTTTTTCTCTACAATGATTTGATTTATTCATGACTTTCCTACTTTTGTTCATCATATTCAGAAGCTGGAAAAGAAAGTTAAGCTTCTCAAGAATCACTCACATCCAAATATAGTTGTAAGCAATAAAAGCTTTTGTATTTCTTTCAATGTTTGATAGACCCACCACGTTTTTGTTTCTTTTGTAACTTTTATTCTTTTGTGGGCACTGAAGGTATTTACGCACATTGAGAGAATGAAACTTTGAACATCTTCTTCCATATCATACTATATTCCAGAGCGTCGAAAACCATGGCGAATCCTCAAGTTCTTTTGTATGAGTTGAACGTTGATTGGCGCAAGGAAATTGCAGAGGCCAAACGTCGGTGTCAGTGTTTTGGATAGATTTGCCAACCTCCTTTATATATGGTTCCTTTACTTGTATGATTAACGATTGTTAGTTAACTTTTTAGACACAGCAACATCCTTTATAACGTATGTGTTTTTAACAACTTAGCCACTACCGACCACCACTTCCAGACTTTGGAGGTCATGTAAGTACAACTATCGACATAAACTGATCTCAACTAGCCTTCTTGTCTTATTAATTATTTTGCAGGGAAGGGATAACCAGCCTGGTGATGACATGCTTGGAGCTGGAGCGGTTAAAACCAATCCTACTGATAGGTTTAACAGTGCATCGCCTGAGAAAATACCTGATGGTGATAACGCTGGAATGCTTTAAGAAAGTGCTGTCGGCCCTGCTCTTCCAACTGTTCTGTCTCGATAAATCAACAGATAAGAAATTAAGAATGAACCACTAATGGAGGAGAAGGTTGAAGGGAAGAAGCCACACGTGACTTAACTTCACAGGCTTAGGAGAGCCAAAGGTCAGAATGGACAACCTCTACTCTTTCGCATTTCTGTTTTTAAATGTTTCCACTTTGACTTTGTCTACTGTTTCCTGAAATTAAACCAGCTGCTGGTTGTGTTTTAACTTTTAGTTGTAGTTGTTACAAGGGAAAGGTATTCGTTATATGTTCATAAATAAAAGTTCCTTTAAATCCTCTACACATAATCTGCTTTTATGTAGTTGAATAATAAACTTTAGGAATATCTAGCACAGACTGGGAACTACCAGCAAAAACATTGATTAATTAGTTGCATTATTGTTTGTTATGTGTCTGTGATATTTTTAGTAGTAAGAGTGCAACTAATATTGCAGCAATGCTGTATCAGTAGCGTACATGCTGCCCCACAATATGGGTGTTTACCAAATTGTGCCTCCCCACGTCAAATAGAAACCCAAAAACGCATCATAAATATTGATACAACAGTCTTTAATCCATTATATGGCCAGTACGGAGATTCAAGTTACATAGTAGGCTACCACTATTTCCACATGAGACTATCATTTCATCTGCTGAGTTTTCTTATAGTACCAAAGCTGACAAATGGGGCACGCCCAACAATTAGAGAAATATTACAAGCAGTTAAATAAAAAAAAGCAATCCCAAAAGGCTTCCAACAAATATATGAATTCCTTAACTCCCAGTTTTCAAAAAAAAAAAAAGAATGCCTTAACTCCCATTTTATTAACCAGTTTATGTGTTTTTTCATAACATACTTTCGTATCCTTCACTGCAATAGCACCATCTCTCTCACAAGATGACTAGAAACCCTTCCTCGAAGAACCGATCACTCACTCAAAGCTCCAAAAACACTCAGCGTGAAACGATCGCCGCGAGCTATGAGAAACTATCACATCCAACGCTACATCTAACGCTACACCTGAAGGACTGCACGAAACAACATTAATCCCATCGTGCTTTAATCACGGGCTTACCTCCAGCCTTGAAGACTATACCATTGGCTCATGCTAACAACAACACATACCACAATGCATTGTTGAAAGGCACAATATAGGAGGACGAGAAAGGTAAGATATTAATATCATATGTATGAGAACGTGTTCACATACTTGGCGTGTATGAAGCTCTATGGGCTCAGCTTCAAGCATGTAAGAAACGAAGCTCCATTATAGGTGGCAATTTATTCTGCACTACATGTTTTCTTAACTAAAAGTCAACTACTCTTAGTAACTTACAAGAGTACACAGAGCACGCAACAATACACTCATTACAAATATTTACTTAGACAAACAACTGAACGAATATAACTTACAGATGAAACTACCCCTCCCCTCCAAACCCAACATCAGCCTATCAAGACACACTCCCTCCATAACATTAATGTAATAACATGTTGCCAATATAGTTCATAAACAAAATATAACAACAAATAGAGCCAAACATGAGTCACCAAATAGGTTTAAGCTGCTATCCCAAATCATCGGAAATCTAAAAACACAACAGTTATGCTGTAAAACAAACGCACATGAGAAATTAAACAAATTAAGCAAACCAATATGTAAATATATTTAGGAACTAGATGTAACCAAAGATATAAAACCTCGCGCGGAATAAAACATCATTTGTTGTTACATAATATATACTATTTATTATTTATGGCATTATTGAAACTATTTATATATTGTTTTAAGATTTAACTTTTTATAATTTTATCACATTATATTTGATTTTCAATTGATTTAGGGTGTGTGTATTAATTTATTATCGTGAAAAATTAGTTATTGTAATAATATTAAAATCTGATAATCTTAGAAATAAAATATTAGTTTACTTTACCTTAGATTTTCTTTAACTATATAAAATTGAAATAGAAATCAAATAAAAAAAATTTAAATCATTATTTTTTTCTTAATTTTTTTCTTAATTTTTTAATTTAATAATTTTGTGTTCTCTAACAAAGAAAACGTTAATGATCTTTTCAACTCAAACCATTAAAATTTAATAAAGTTTACAATATATTTTTAGAATAAAAATAGATTACATTTATTTTTTTCAGTACAAAGTAAATTTTATAAAATTAAATATTTTAATATAAATAGTTTTAGTGTAATTTTACCCGCCCGTAGGGCGGGCCAACCCCTAGTTAGATAATAATTAAAAAACAAGACGAGACTTTCATGCAACTTCATGTTTCAGACACATCACATTACAAGTAGTAGACACTGTTACCACTACCCTGCTACTACCTTCGTGCTCCATCTTCGGCACCGTGACTGTGCCACAAAGAATATACTACCCTGCAATCCACCGTACGTGGCTAGATAGATACAGTAAGAATATACTTCGATATATGATAGAATCAACTCGATCCAATGTTGTATAACAAAGAATAGACTTTATCTAGTCAAGAGTTTACTTATGAAGAAACAACTCAAAAACTATGGCAAGAGGATTGTACACACTCAGAAAAGTTCAGAGAAAAGATGAACACAAACTTTTTGGAATGAATCTTTCAAAAGTTCCTCTTCACTCTTTTTATGTCTGCTTCTCCGTAACAACTTAACCGCTTCTCAACAACTCCAGTAATCACTAGACATGTGTCATTTGCGATTTTCTACTCTTTTGCCACGTGTTAACTCATTTTCTCTAGCAAATTCTCGTTGTTGAAAGAACCTTGACCGCAAGGTTCAAAAGCTGAAAACTAGCATTGCAGGTCATATAAAAACTCCCAAGTAGATTGCTTGTAGAGTTGCTTCCATTTAAATAGTTATTTATATATTTTATGTTACTATTATTCATTCAATTTAATATTTTTATTTTAATTTCCAAAATTTTATGATATATAAAACAAATATAATTGTTACAAAGAAATGTAATTTTTTTTTTTTTATATTTTAATAGTTATGCAAAAATACATGGACATCAAAATGTGGATGGAAAAATGTATTCATGTACGAAAAATACGTAAATAGAAAAAGTGGACATGGATGACTGGAAAAAACATAGAAAAATCTTATATACAAGTTATAATACATAGTATATCAGAATTTGTTTTTTTAGACAAACTATAATAGATAATATATTGTTAAAATAAGTTAATTTTTCTTAAACCTCTATTTCATGTTAAATGAACATGCAACCAAAGTTGTTTTTACAGTATTTGAGAAAATGAAAAGGAAGACAAAGAAGAGTACTTGTCATGTGGAATTGGGTTTTGTGTGTACGAAAAAAATTGGTTAAATAGTGGAGAGGGAGATGTGCAAGAAGAGAGTGAAGAAGAACATGTGTTTAGGTGAAAAAACAACAAAGGAGAAAGATGTAACTATTTAGTCAAGAAAAAAGGAGAGATAGTGAATATTTAGTTGAAAAGCAAAATCGACAATAAACAACTAAAAATGTGTTTCAAGTAATATGTGACACTTTGTTCCTATAAATCCATACGAATACTTTGCAAAAAAAAATCTAGCGCCTTCTCAGTTAAAGACATTTGTGAACTCATAAAACCGTCTTCCAACCGGAAAGTAATGGAGTATGTCCAGCCTAACAAGTTCTCATCCTGCCAAGTTCTAACCACGGAAGAAGAACAATTTATCTCTCTGAACATCCCGGAGAACCTACCTAGATTGTGGCAGCAATATGGTTATACTCACCTTCACTTTGGTGTAGTAAGAATTGGTTTGACCTTATATGCAAGAAAAGAACTACCATTCATAGCCCGAAATAGACTTAATCGACTCTTGATTAAAGTCATATCAACAAGCTTGCATCGGAACGGTTCAAACGACATTAAATGCAGGAATGGTATTCATAACACTGTTTCCAAACTTTAATGTTTTGTTACAAGATCTAAATCTCTTAAAGACGCTCAAGGTTCAGCTTCGACTAATCGGAGCACCTATGCAAGAAAAAAGTGTAGTAGCTACCCTATATCACAAGATCGTCTACCGAATTCAAGATCATACTCTTGATCTTATAACCATGTTGCTGCCACAATCTAGGTAGGTTCTCCCGGATATTCAGAGAGATAAACTGTTATGTGGCTGGAACTTGGCAGGATGAGAATCTTTTGGACTGGATATACTCCATTACTTTTTGGTTAGAGGACTTTTTTATGAGTTCACGAACGTCCTTGACCTAAAAGGTGCTAGACTTTTTTTGTAAATTATTCGTATGAATTTATCAGAGGAAGGATAGTTTCAGGTAGTTGATCTCGTAACATACTCGATTTCATATATATAAGAAATAAATATTAGAGGAGGAAGAAGGGTTTTTACTTTTAGGAAGAGTGAAAATTGTAAACCGAGAATCAGTGGATGAAGGATGGAAAGTAGATATTTTATGAAAGAGCTGTTTTCGAGGATTTTTAAAACAATCAGTTATAAACAATGATTCTATCGACCATAACGCAAGCATGTAGACTTTGATACCATTATGCAAATGTTAAAACTTGAAGCCAACCGAACTTCAAAAAGTCAGGAACACGTGGACGTATAGCAATGGCTGATCACTGCCAACTCACCGCTTATCAAGACCTCCTCCTCAAGGGCGTTATTTTCCCGCCATCATCGTTAACGCGAGTCTCAGTCGTCAGTTTCAGGTTGTAACTGAAATCACGAAGAAGCTCCAATGGCCGCCACAAGCAACGCCGTCGTGCTCATCGTCATACTTGCGATCACCTTCTCTTCCTCCTCCGCAGTGACGGAGACGCAGGCACCTTCTCCACTGGCTCTCACCTGTACGGAGGAGCTAGTCATGTTCTCTCCATGCCTTCCTTACGTCTCGGCTCCACCGAACAACATCTCAGACGCGCCGGATCCTCTTTGCTGCTCGGCTTTCTCCACATCCGTTCATTCCGGCGCCGGAAACTGCCTCTGTTATCTTCTCCGGCAACCTATGATCCTTGGATTCCCGTTGGATAGATCACGACTGCTTTCTCTTTCCCAGATCTGTAGCGATCTTAGCTCCGACGAATCTTTCGAGTCTATCTGCTCGCCATCAGGTTGATTCCGATTCCGATTCCGATTCTAATCTAAATTGAATCAATCTTGGGTTTGTAATTATGTGTGTGATGCAGAGTCGCCGGAGCTTCCGCCGCTTCAGAGCATTCAGTTCACAGCTCCTTTTGTTTACGGTATAAGTGAATCCATTTCGGTGATAGTTTACTTGAATTCAGAGACGAGTTTCATTGATATCTGCAGGTGATAAAGCTTCCGCATCTTCTCCATCGTTCGCCATTTCACGGGAAGCCGCCGGAATTTCACCAACCTCCGATCAACCCTCACCAGAGACAGATAGCTTATCATCAACACCAGAATCCATCATAAACGGCTCCCCAAAGATCACAAGCTTCTGCTTTCTCTCGACCATCATCATGACGCTGCCCACTTTTGATCTCTTCCTTTTGGCTTTGTGAATCTAACAAAGATGATATAGACATATACCATTGTTCTCAGAGTACATTGTTTCCTTTTAGCTTTATGAATCGTGGAACAAGAAAATGTTTAGGTTGTTCTCTCATAAGAAAGTCATTTCAAAGTTTAACACAAGTCATATAAGCTTCTAAAGCTGAAAGAAAGAAAAGAAAAGAAGCTAATGCCAGCTTAGTAGAAAACACAACATAACAGACTTAGACAGAAGCAGTGGTGACATCTTGAACAGACTGACGCCAAGCGTGAGTACGAGCTCCATCCTTGTCCACGATCTTGATCACAAAGTTTGGTGGTGCAATCACCAGCCTTGACCTGATCTCAGTTATGCATTTGTCCACCAGTTCAATGGCTTCTTCAACGGACATGTCGCTGCGGAAGTGCCTGTCCATCGTGGAGAGAGAGAAGTATGAGCCGTAACCGAATGCTCCCTTGTCAACCTTGTGAAGAGTTGCAATGTAGTCAATGTAGTATAGCGATGCGCCTGCTTCTTTGTCGTAGCCAGCCATCAGGATGTTCACAGAGTAGGGATTCTGGATTCAAACAGATTAATTGTTATAAACTAATGGACTTTTAATCATTGGAAGGTTCAGCAATCTAAAGCAAATCCCACATGTAATACTAGATTCTACCCAAAATCGGCCAGAAAGATCACAAATTAGTATGCATGATGATATCTGCTTAAGTCAGATACACAACTTCCTAGTCTTTCAAAGCAATTACAATTACTTGATATAAGGAGACTTCTAGTTTTGACTAGAGTATCATCTTTTTCTGCCGTAAGGACATATCACGGTTCAAAAGTCTGTTACTTGAATCAACCTGAAGAGCAACACTTGCGTGACACAGAACATGAAAACTTTCAAAACTGCAACAAAGTTTCGAAAGAAAGCCAAGCTTGATTTGCAAAAATTATTTCAATCATATCAAAAGAAAATATTAATAATGACTACATAATGAAAAGTTCTGTTTGGAAACATAAAACATATTTTCCAGGTGACTTAATTCAATAACTTAACACTAATGTCTCAGAATCTCAGAACTATGTGAATGAACAACCACCATAAAGAGGAGGAAGCAAAAACCAAGAACCCAAGAGCATGTCAAAAAAGCATTATACTACAGAAGAAAGATCCAATCCATAACAAGTTCAACTAAGTAGAGTATCAAAAGAGGAAAAGACAATATCTTTCTATCACCTTCAAACACCATCTAGTAACCCTAATTCCCCAAGCTCAAAACCACAATAAGAAAAGAGGTGACCTTTCTCAAAGCAGTGGCGAGCTCGCCACGAGTGAAGTTGGCAGCAGCAGCGGTAGTCAATGGGATCCCGTTTCTGAACTGATACAGTGACACATTCTTCTGTACATACTCAGTAAACTGAACCCTATACAAATTCCCACAACACGATCATCAATTGATTCAGAGAGAGAGAAAGAGAGAGAGAGGCGAGGGAGGAGGATTTACCGGTCACCAGGCTCGCCGCTTGCGGCAATGAGCTTGTGTGAGTCAAGGAGCATGATCTTGTCCTCGTTGTTCTTGTGGACAAGGATACTGTGAACCGCCGATGTATCCGCCGCCACGATAGCGAATCCATTTCCGACCAGACCGAACACGCACTCCATCTTCAGATCTGTTTTTCGCGAGACAAAAGTTGTTTTTGAGTTACTTCGATCTTTTCCGATTTGTTCTTTTCCTCCTAGTCGATGGAGATATAAGAGCTTGGATCAAAGCGACTTGAGGAACAAGACGGGTGCTCGGGTAGTAATTCTACAAGATAACCCGAACCAAACCAAACCCAACCGAACCAAATAAATCATAACCAAACCAAAGTATATGTCTAAACCATTTGATTCAAAGTTTTATCAATCCAGATAGTTCGGTTTGGTTGGTTTTAAATCGAACCAAAAAAAAAAAAAAACAAAATATTTTATTAATTAGATTAATTAAATATACTAATAATATTAAGATCTAATATATTTAACCATTTAGCCTAAACAACTAAACATAATTATACACATCTTACTTCAAAATGATTAGAATAAACAAACGAAAAATAAAATAAAATAATATGAATATGAATCTCATACATTAACATCAAAACTGAAAAATTATTTATGATATTTATATTAGATTTGAAGATAATTATATAGAAAAAATTGGATTACATCTTCTACATATTTATTGTGACGTGTGGTTTTACGTTTAAAGATAAAGAAAATAATGGTTTAGTGTCAAATAAAGATTTGTTTATATTTTTACAAATTATATTTTTGTAATTGAATTAGAAAAAAAACTAAAAAAAATCAACTCTACGGAATTGAAAAATAAAAACAAAACCAATTAAATCAAACACAAACCAAACTAAAATTAAAACCGAACAGAACATAAATCGAACTGAACTAAAACTGAACCAAACCGAAAATAAACCAAACCCAACTAATATTGGTTGATTTTGGTTAAAGTTTTCTTAGACCAAATAATCCACCAAACTGAATCCGTAATTCAACCGAAATGCCCATCCCTACCTCCATCACATGTTCTAGACGGCGTCTGCCTAAGAGCATTATTAGTAATAAATATGTAAAATTAATTCTCTTAACATAAATTTAATAATATTTAAACATAATAATACTTAAGAGTAATTACATTGTAGTTTTAAGGGTTAGCTCTAAAATTGTATTTTATTAAAATTGGAATATATTTTAGAACTAACTCTTAAAACTACAACTTAACTACACCTAAATGCTAATGAAGTACTAAGTAATCCTAAATTTAAACATTAATTATAATTTTCTAATATAATACATAATTTTCTAAATCGAGAATGTATGGATATAGTTTTGGGGTTGCCGAAACTATTTGGTTATGGTAGAAAGATTTAAGTATTTAAATATTTAGTGACATCCACATAAACTAATAAAACTATGTAGTCCATGCAAGTGTATCATATTTTCAACCTGCTGATTGTCGATTTTATGTATATTAAATTAGAAAGCAAGCAACCTGAAAAACTAAGTCTTCATAGGTTCTATGTATATTAATTGTCTGTTCATGTGTTTAAAATTTTTCTGTACTAATGAAAATGTTAGATATATATTTTTAATATTACTAGAGATGAACTTTCAATTTGAAAATTCAAATCGATGAAAATTTAAATGTTAGATATATATTTTTAATATATCTCAACTCCTTTCTTAAAATTTCGGGTCATTCTTTTGGCTTCACTGTGGCCTCTTCTTATCCTTTGAGGTTTTCCTTTGTCTCGTGGCGGGATTCGGGAGTAAACTACTGCATGCGCTTGACTATAGTCTTTCCATGCTCACAGCTAGCATCAGTTCCTTTGCGTTCTTTAAGTGCTCACCTGCGTGGTTTTCTTGTTTTGATTTCAACGAAGATCTCTCATCTAGCACATGTGTTAGTCTTGCATGCCTCCTCCATTGTCATTTATCGGGTTTGTCTTCGGCAAATATTTTCTAAATGGTATTTTCCTTGTCGTCAAGTTTTTCTTGTGGTATAAGAAGAGTTTGGACCTACGAACTATATTGTTGTTGCTTGTTTCTCCAATTAAATTATAAATTGTAGTCCTTAATAATGGGTTAGGTTAGATTCTTTGATTTTGGGGCCTTGTTTTAGTCTCTAGGATCCGAAATGCTTTTTAAGCAATCCAGATATCAAGTTTCTTTGTAATCAAACTAATGGACCACCACTTCCGTTCACTCGGCCTCGGCCTGTAGTTCCCATCTCATGCGACATGTCGTGTGTTAATTTTTCGGAGACTCGAAATTCATGTGTTACTGACCATGCAATCATCACATGACCTTTTTCTGTGCTTTGATTTCACTCGCACGATATAACGATATCGGGAATCACTTCTAGTTAAGTCATCAATCATTTTACTAGACCAGTTCAAGCACACTTAATTTTAGAATTTTAAATGAGTGTGTGCCCGAAAAATAAATTCACGCCAAATCAATTTTTTAAGTCTTTCCACTTATACCAGGAATCGCGATGTCACACAAACCTTCGCTAGTTAATGATATTTGTATTCATAGCCAAAAAAAAAAAAAGTAAACAAAATGCATAGAGAGGAAGGAACTTAAACAATCACAAAAAAAAAGCGAAAAACAACCGAGAAAAATAAAAAAATATGCTCTGTTTTTTTTTTTTTTTACTTTTGTTCACACCACACAAAACCATCACTTGATATTTTTGTTCAACTTTGAATATTCGCAACGACCAAAAGAAAATTGAGAAAAAAAAAGGATGTGTTTCTTGGAGTAGAAGAAACAAATATCATTCAATGTGAAGGAAAAAGAATGAAAACCAGACGATTAAAGAAAAGAAAAGAAAAGAAAAGGGAGCAGCTTTAGGGGCCACGAGCTGGAGCAAAGCAAAAGCAGCCGCCAGGAATTTGATCTTCAGGTATCATACCGCCGCCTTTACTGGTATCAATTCCTTCAAGCATCTTCACCACTTCCTCCATCTCTGGTCGTCTCTGCGGATTCCCATCCCAACATTTCTTCATTATATTCGCCAATACCGTCGGGCAGCATCTCGGAATCTCCGGTCTCATATTCTGTTAGAAAACAAGTTTCAGAATTTTGTTCTACGAAAACGTACGGCATTTTAAGGGTTGTCATAGGTCAAAACTCACATGTAAGACAACAGCTGAAGAAACATCGACAAAGCTAAGATCAGGATAAGGCATTTCACAGCAGTAGATTTCCCATAAACATATTCCAAAGCTGTAAACATCACACCTTCTGTTGTATGGCTTGCCATCTATAACCTACGAAGAAACTCTAATTTTATATGATTCCTGTTTTAGAAACAAACAAAGAGACCGTAGAGAAACTGTTACCTCAGGAGCCATGTATCCAAGAGTACCCGTTTCTCCAGTCATGTCCTTTGGATTCAGAGCTTCCACTCTCGCTACTCCAAAATCTGCTATTTTCAGATTACTTTGAACATCCAAAAGCATATTCTCTGTTTTCACATCACGGTGCACAATCTTCTCTGAGTGCAGATAGCTTAGCCTGCAACAAGCAACACATACTGCGGTTTTGCTTTTTCAGTCTTCATCACAAAAGTCTATATTATAAGTAGTTGTGTTAGAAAATTCATTGATTTACCCTCGAGAGAGGTCGAGAGCGAGTTTGATAACAACTTTAAACGCGAGTTTCTTGCGTCTATTACGGATCAAGTACTGTTTCAACGTTCCACCAGAAACATATTCCACAACCACACAACAAGCTTGTTGAGGTAACGAGTTTTCTGAATCAGCTGTTGGTATTTTCAGATTCGTTGTTCCCATTGATGCTCCAACAAACTGTTACATTCACAGATGAAAATATATCCGATCCATACACTTTACTCACTTATGTGACCTAACAAACTTATTTTAACTGACCTTAGTGACATTTGGGTGGTTTAGTTTGTGCCAAACAGTGACCTCTTGACGAAATAAAGTCCGATTTGTTTTGCTTTCTTGACCATCATCTTCCCAATCAAGCACCTTCACTGTCATTACTCAATGAAGGACCAAACAAAGTCATAATCTATCATAAAACCTACTTGACGTTTTTTTTTTTTTTAAATTTACCTGCAACAGCTTCACCATCATAGATGCCTTTATAGACCGTCCCAAAAGTACCACGAGCAATAACATTCCTTGTTTCCAACTTAGCCAAATTAATCTCCCACTCTTCCTCCTTAGCTTTATGAGTTATCTCAAGGTTCCTCGACCAAACCCTACTCAGATGTTTCTCAAGCTGTTTATCTAAACTCTTCAAATCGATCTTGTCTGCTCGAAAGATCCTGTCTTTCTTCCCAACACCTCCTTCTTCTTCTTCTCCTGATCTCTTCTCCATGTCTTGAATTCAAATCAAAGACTCCAACACAGACCACACAACTTTCAGAAAACAAAAATTCTAACTCAAAGCTTATCTTTTCATCATTATCATCACAAAATCAAGTTTTTCTTCGGAGTAATATATAGCCAATTAAATGAAACTAGGCGGGAGTTATATAAAACAATCTTTTGATAGGAAGGTTAAACAAATGCGACCAAAATGATGAAAAAAGTCTAGACTTTTAATCAGAAAATACTTTCAACAAACTAAAGATCATGCATATGCTCTCAAACTCATTTTTTTTTGTGAACCAACAAAAAAATTCTCCAAAAGAAAATTTGAACCCTACAATACGAAAAAGTAAACCCTAAGAACACGTTTGCTTACTATACGTATGATCTATCTAATCTAACACAATAATGATCAGGGGATATTGATACTAAGACTCATCAATAAAGAAAACAAATCCAGAAGTCAACTGAATCATGCAGTAGGACATGCGGAAAACAAAGAACCAGAGACATGCAATAAGATTGTTGAAAAATTCTCAAAATCGAATTTTAATGATGGCTTCCGAATTGTTTCTCAAAAATATCCTCTTATTTTTGGTGTGTGGATGAAAAAAACAGAGAATATCTCAAAGAGAGAATCAAAGAAGAGAACAAACAAAAGAAGGCTTAGGAAACGTTGGAAGAGAGATGGAGAGTAAAAGACGGAATGAGAAGCTGTTTCTTTCATGCAGATTTTGTGGAGACGTTTTTATTTGTTTCTATCTCAAATTTATATATCAACAAACAACGCAGATATTTCATCAAATATACGTATCCATTGTTTTGTTTTAGATTATTATTTTTCATTTTTCCATATTTATTTTTACATTATTTTTTATAACAGTTCCAAAAATTAATTGACAATGTATATTTTACTATGTTGTGGTCGGGGTTCGAGAATACTGCAGGTAGGTAGAGCCGTTTGTTATGGTCATCTGCTGTAGAGAGCGCTGGTCCATCGAAGATGTCATACATATAGAACCGTCCGTCGATCCAAGTGTTTCGGAGGAGAGCGTCATGTTAAATCATTATTCGTGGACCTGTTCATCAATATCATCATATGTAATAAAGTTAGAAATTATACGATAATATAAATCCAATGTTATAAAATGATTTTCTTATTAAATAGTTGACCAATATCGAAAGTTTTCATAATATAATATGTGAGCACAGCAAAAGCTAGAGATGATTATGGCTCTGAACAGGGATGTGTTTTTTTAATACATATATGTTGAATTAAAGTTAAATTATAATAAAAGTCATAACTCAATGTAATTCAGAATTAAAATTATTTGATAGAAACGGTAGATTTATGTTAGGAGTGAGCTTGATGTAAAAAACCGAGTTACTATATTTTTCAAAATTATTATTTATTAATATTTTTGATGTATAAGTTGCAGTTACATCTTATATATTAAAATATAAGTCATGACTTCTTTCATGTGTGGTTTTTTTTTTAATTTGGACAATCACTTAGAAATCTTATTAAATGTATTTTATTAAGACTAATAATACATAGAATCTTTAAAATACTTTAATCATAATATCTTTTGATATCTTTTCATTTTAAATATAAATATATTTATTTTAAAATTCTAACAAATCTGTTTTAAAATATTTTTACAAGATCTTCATTTTCGAAATTATATTTAAATATTTTCACTAATTTCAAAATTAGTTTGAAATATTATTATATAATAAAAAATTCAGTAATCATTTATAAAAAGAAAAATAAAAAAATTCGGTGATATTTTATATATTATATAATCATAATCAATCATATTAAAAGAAAATCTAATACGTTGGTAAAATGGGTTAACATTAGCAAACTATATAATACATGTATAAAAATTAACATGTATTTCTTTAAAGATTATAATATAAAATCTTTGTAACTACTTTAATCATAATATATTTTCATTTTAAATATAATATATATTTATATATTATATTTTCAAAATTCTAATAAATCCTGTGTAAACATATTTTAACAATAATTTAATGTATTTTAAGTTATCGTTTGTAAAATGAAAAATAAATAAATTATATCCTATTTTATCTACTTTATAGTCATGATCATGTTAAAATACAATTATTATACTTAAATATGATAAAATTATATTCAATTGATAAATTTATAAATTTTATATTCATAAATATAAATTATTTATTTTAAAAATATAATATGATGATAGAACGGCTTAAATTTAGCAAACTATATAATACATGTCTAAAAATTAACATATCTTAGACTTTTGTAAATACAATAATATATTATCTAAAATGAATAAGCATAAAAATATTAGTAAAAATAAATACATCTTTGAAACACGGGTCAGAATTTAGCATAAATTAAATACAAAATAATTTTCAAATATGTTTTCTCATAAATATATTAATTTGCTTAATAACTAAATACAAATACAATAAGATAAATATATAATAATAAGTAAAAATACATACGGTTTTAAAAATTGACTAATTATAACATGTAAATTATAAAATTATTTAATTTGAAATAGTTATATAAAAATTTAAGTATATGATTAACGTTAAAAATATATACCACTAATGTTTAAAAACAATAATTTATGTATAGAAAAGTGAAAACAAACATCTGCGCGATTGCGCAGGTCAAAATCTAGTATTATTTAAAACTAGACTAGACTTTGATCCGCGCATCCGCGCATGTGTTATTTTAATTTGTAATGTTAACATTTATAAAAATGTTCGGTTAGTAGATGTTTATATATGTTTATTTATTTTTGACCTTTTGATTTTTGTTTTCTTATTCAGTAATATAGATAACTTATTTTTTCTATTGGATAATTTATATATTGTATTTGCTTATAACTTTTCTAAATTAGTATTGTTTTTAAGCTAATTTTATTATGGTTTGTATTGAACGTATTATTTTTGCAAATGTTTTTTGGCCGAATCACGTGGTCTACAAGATTATTTTTAAAATTTTAATAATATATTTTACCGCAAAGTGAGAATTATGCATATATATATATACATATATATAACTGAAAAAGAGAAAGCATAATTAAACATATATAATAACAAGTAAATTAAGACATATATTAAACAGATTGAAACATAACTTAAAATAATAAAACAGAAATATGGGCGGTTAGACCAGCCACTTAAACACAAAGCATAATACTAAAACGAGAAAAAGAAACAAGAAAATATGATTGAAACTTTATTTATTAAGAACTTACTTAAAAAGAGATTGTAGCAATGTTCTCGATTAGGAGGACATGAGAGAATGAAACAGAGGATATGAATGAAAGAGTAGGAGAATGAGAGAATGAAAACTTGGTTTACAACTGAAGCAAAGATTCCTTTATATAGGAGTTTACACGGGTGAAATTATGCATCAAATAAAAATCAAAATCAAAATCAAAATAAAAGTGGCATGTATGCATAATTCCACTAGCAAAAGCTTGCTCCATTAAGCTTCATAATTGTTTGATGTCTGCTGGAAGTGGAACTTGGTCTCATGGCTACAGGAGATATCACTTATTTGATGTTTTGAATTTTTATCGGGTATTGCGACAAGAGATAGTGGAAAATATTCATAACAATGTAACCGTATCTGACAGGGTTGCAACAAAGATACGTTTTAGATTTTGAGGAGATTTGCATTTCTTGGGGAGAGAGATTTAAACTCCACTGTTACCAAAAAATTCTTCATTGATATCTGGCACTTGGGACCCTGAATCACTCTCTGAAGTACGAGAGATATGATCTCACATTGACGGTAGAAATTGTACGGAGATAGCCTTAATTTCTTCTTCAGATTTTGCACCTGACAACATTGCTAACATTTTTGATTTTTGAGCCAAGAAGTTGTCTCTGGTGTTTGGTTAAGTGTTTGGATTTTTTAGTTTTATTCTTTTATCCAGGTAAGAATATTTGACGGATAAAGGTTTGAGGGAATTTTGTATTTATCCCACCATTTGACTCTGATTTTTCTTCGGATAACAGAAATTGGATCAGAAGTAAATTCAAGGGTCCATGAAAATACCCAAGGAAAGTGAAATTTTGAATGGAAGAGGGCTAGTGGGGGAAATTTATTTTCTTTTTCAGACGGAATGAAATTTGTCATGAAGATTTGGAATGATTTTGGATATTGAGTTTAAATATTTCTGTGACAAAACCAAAGTAGTTCCACCATGGTATGAACCAATAGGAAGATTTGGATAAGTTACAGGTAGTGTCAAATAAGATCAACCATGTGTGTTTGTGTTTAGGAGATTGGATCAAAAAAGAATTGTAGCATGCTTGGCAATAATCCCAATATTTTAAGATCTTCTGGAAAATTTAGATTCTCGTTAAGATCATATTCCCAATCACATGGCGCAATGATTTTATGGATTTTGAAGATGGAATAAGCAGCATCCGTGTGGTTTTCGTTTAGATAAAAATGTTTGAAGGACACTGAATTTTTCATTTTCAAAATGCTTTGAAAGAATAACACAGTTTTATATGTATTATGTGGTTTAAAGAAATTGTTTTTGCCAAAATATTTTCCGATTGTTAGAAACGGATCATTGTTTACAAAAAATCCCTTTTCAATATTTATAATATTTTGGTATGTGTGTTTTTCAAAATACTCCGATGGAGCGGTTTGGGAAATCTCCTTCAAAATAATTTGTGAATTATTTAAAGGTTTTGAAACCATTTTTGAGGTCTGGTTTTCTCTTGAAATCATTTTTGAACGGACCTCGTTATATTTTGAAATAGATCGAGAAGGAAGGTTTTTGGAAGATTCTCCTGACTCTTGCTTTGAAAAACTAAGTTTTGAAAGCTTTTTGCAACTGCAACATTTGATTCATGATAGCTTTTGGAGATTGGAGAGATTTGAGGTTTTTGGTATTTCTTCCTTTTTAGCACTCTTTTTTTTGTTACTGAGATCCATGGTTCTGTTTTTGGGTGAGTATTTGTAGGTTCGGGTTTTTTCTGATATTAGTTCCAGGGAAATTTTATTGCCTTTGTCAATCATCTTCTTAACTATTAGCTATTCTATTAATATTAAGACAGAAATCCAAAACATAAATGAGATCTCCAAGGAACCTTTGTAATTGAGTTTTATCAATAATTTTGTCTGGAAATTTATTTGCAAATTCTAAAGATCTTTCAATAGGGGTTATCATACCTTGTGATATGTAGTGACCTAAAACTTTGATCTTAGTTTGAAATAGAGACATTTTTTGTTTTGGAAACAACAAGACCATTTTTTCTTGCAACGTAATAAAATATTTTGAGATTTTTGAAAGGTTCATCAATAGAATGTGAAAATAGTAGTATATCATAAATGTAAACAATGCAAAATTTAGAATAATTAGAGAATATATCATTCATGATTCTTTGAAACTCAGAAGGTGCATTTTTTAAACCAAATGGCATTACATTCCATTGGTACTTACCAAAAGGGACTGTAAATGCTATTTTATAACGATTATTTCCAGATATCTGAATTTGCCAAAATCCTGATTTTAGATCGAAATTTGAGAATATGGGGGCTGAGTAAAGTCTTTGAAGTAAATACTTTTATTTGGTACTAGGTCCTTGTCCGCGCTACGCGCGGATAGTATTTTGTTTTTTTTCTTCATATTTTTGTACTATTATGTCAATTGTTTAGTTTTATAAAATGTTATGTTTTTATTGTAAATTTGGAATTAAAAATCTAGTTTTTCCTTACTGTAAAGTAAGTTAATTTTTTTGAATCTTACCACAATACATTATACATAAAGAGAATATAGTTGGTCTTTATATTCTTATTTGGTGTAATATTGAAAATTTTGATGGTTTTTTTAAATTATATATATTAGGATTGATTTTCGTGACTATATTCTATAATTGTCTAAAAAAATTGTTTGTCCTATATAGACATCCACATAAATATGGACTTCTGATAAATTTGTTCATTGAGATATTTAGTTTCACTTTTAACTTTATTCTCTTTTTTGACATCCTCATGCTAGCTTGTGGGGCTAGCCAACTTGGTGCAAAAGGGTTTACAAAAGCTGATTGAGATGCGCGTGATCGGACACCTTTTGCTAGGCTATTCATACGTAATTTTAAAGCTCTAGGAATATAAGCAATAGAAAGTTCAGAAAATTCTTTAGATACAGCATGTATTTCGTTGAGCTCCGAGTCCAACACAGGCCAATCTTTCTCCTTTTGAATAAGCATAACCAGTTGTTCACAGTCGATTGAAAGACCATCTCTCTGTGTCTAAACTTCAGTATCACTTGCATTGCCCATAGCAAACCTTCAGCTTCCGCTTACAGTGGTGATTTGGTGCGTGTATATCGGTCCTTACTCCAAACAGCATTGGAAAGTCACCATCCATTAACACAAAGTCAAGTCAAGATATGTCTCTTTCATTTATCCAGGATGTCTAGCAGGAGCGTTTCTTTGCGAAAGAACAGTTGTGTCTGTTACCTCAACTCCCATGTCAATCTCCATAATCTTGTCTACACGTTGAGTTATCCTCCAACACTATGCTTCAATTTTATTCGCTAATGGGAAAAACATAATTCCTACGACACTATTAATGATTGTTTTTTTTGTTAGACCGATACGGCAAACTTATGTTTTATTTAACAAAACTCTTATTTTAATTTTGTATTAAAGAATCAATTATATTTTATATTATCCATAATTTTAGTAAATTTACTTATTTGTCATGTTTTTATTAGGTTTTCGCTAAATCATTGATTTATTATTTATTTTTAGCTAAGTCACTAATTTATTAATTTAAAAATACCCTTAATTAATATTATATATATATATATATTAAAATGAATTTTTTATTAGTAATATTAAATTTCTATTTTATATTAAAATTTAGTTAGTTTTTCTTATTTGTCATATTTTATTAGGTTTTAGACTTTTAGATAGGTTATTGATTTATTATTAATTTCTAACTGATTCGCTAATGTGTTAATTAAAAGAATACCCTTAATGAATTTTATATATAATTAAAAACGAATTTTATTTTAATCATATAAAATTTATATGTTATATTAATATTAAATAAATGATTTTAAAATAATATAATAAAATTATCAAAAAAATTTAAAATAAGATAATTCTTATTTATATTTTATAGCTATCTGAAAACAATAATTTTATTATAAAAGTTAAAAAGATACAAAAAATTATAATTAAATATTATTCAAGAAAAAAATATTTATATAAAGATATTTTCTAAACTATTTCTAAGATATGAGTGTTTTAAAAAATTTAACACGGGATGTTTAGAACACGGGATTATGCTTATGAGAGAGTGGCTCGGGAATGGGCTTCGAGATGGGTCGTCATGAGAGAAAGGTAAATGGGGGAGACGGCGATTAGGTTATTCAGAGGATGAGAAAGCTGTGTGCGCTTTGGCTTGAGTCTCAACAATACGTAGATTGATGGGATTAATGGGCTGGGCTGGGTGAAAGTGAATTATCTGAGTTTGGCTTCACTTCGGCTGATGGCGCAAAACAAAAATACGGAGTCGGAGAATGAGTTAGCGCACAGGAAGCCCGATCGTGATTTTAATTTGAAGCCTAATCTGGCAGTGACGTGGCAATTTGATTGGCCCTGATTATTTTGAGCATGTGGCTAGCTTTAGGAAGCTTAAAAATAGTCCCTTTTATATAGTGGTATTGGATATCTAATCGACTTTTAAAGCAGTGTTTAAAGGTTTGTAATTAATTACTAATCTTGGGGTTCTTCTTTCAATTTCAGAATTTTTATTTACATAAAAAGCAGCACGAGACCTAGGGGATCTTGATTTTGAAATTAATCATTTTTCTAGAAGATCTGAATTTTTTTTTCTACAATGTTTTTCTAAATCTGAGTTCATTTGAATTGGACGAGCTTTTGTGGGAATCTCATTTTCAAGAAAATTTTCATCATAAGGTAAATCAACAATATGTTGTTTTCGATTTCAAAAAGCAGTTGGTAAATCCGAATAAATTTCTTTCTCAAATAGTTTATTTAAGTTTGAATTTTTTTCCTTTATATATTTTGAATTTAAGGTTTCTAAGGTCTTTTGAAGTAAAACTTCTGATTTTAAATGTTCTAGGTGGAAGGTTTTACTATGAATTAAAGAGTTTAGAAAGTTTTCTTGTATATAACAAGCTTTTATTAAGTTTAGACTTCGCTTTTTTGGTGTTTCGAGGAATTTAAAAGATAATTTTATATTTTGATTTTATAGGAAATTTCATCATCCATAACCTTATATGGTGTGATAAAATTAATAAATGGAGTTCCTAAGATAACATTTTGATATATATCATCTGTGAGAACAAAAACAGTATAATGAGGATATTTTCTTTTAATATTGAAGCTTCTACTTTAGATGTTATACGAAGTTTAGAGTTATTTGCAGCAGATAGCTTTTCTTTAGTTTCTAGATGAATTTTTTTTGGAACAAGCCCAGACTTGATGCAATTAAGATTTGGACCAGTGTCGAACAAAGCCATTGTATCAATTTTGTAATTTTCAGAAAAAAATAAATGCTAACTCTAATTTTATATTTTTGAGAAGTTATTTTTCGTAGAACGAAAAGGAAATCATTAGGGGCCATATCTAGACATTGAATTTGTTCTTTGAGATTTTCATTTTTATTATTTAAGCAATCATTTTCTTGTTCTTCCGACCTAGAATCATGACGATCTTTGATAGAAGATATAATCGATTAAAAATATTCAGAATTTTGTTTTTGTTTTCCTTTGAGGATTTTTAGATCATTTTTTACTTCTTTGATTTCAATCCTAAGATCTTGTATTGTTTTTTTCGAGGTGTCTTTCTTTCTTTTGTTGAGAATGGTGGTGAGATCATAAGAGGATTTGGAGGAACTTGGACCATGGGATTTTGGGGAATTATCTATGTTTTTAACATCTTTTTCATTTAAGAGGAAATGATTTTCTCAAGTAATTTCTGTTTTAGGCTTGGATCAGAAATGGAATTTAATATTTCAAGTTGTAATTCTTGATCTTTAGTGAGGACATAGATATTCTTTTCATTTAACTCTGAACTAGATGATGAACTATTTAGTTCATCAACCTGGAGGGCTTTTTCAGAAGCCATAGATGGGTCAGAGTCATATGATGGAGAAGAATCATCTAGTAGAAGATTAGATATTTTAATTGAAATTTCTTCTCCGAGGTTTAGTTCCCGGATTTTGCGATTCAAAGGAAATTTTTTTGAAGTGTGACCTTTCTTATTGCATTTGAAGCATGTAAGTTTTTTATAGAAAGTTTTTTTTGGCTGGAGTTTCCTTTGAAGGAAATTTATTTTGGGGCTTTTTCCATGAATTCTCACGACTTCTATAACTCTTATAGTTTCTAGAATGTTTTCTAGACTTATTTTAGAATACTGGTGTTTCTTGCAATCTCCTACACAAGATTTACTACCATGATTGGGGTCTATTTCAAATTGTTTACAGAGTGATCATAATTCTAATTTCTTTCTTTTGAGTTCCCATTTAAGATGTTTCTAGAGTTTCGGGTCTTGGCATATCCTAAAACTTTCTTGTTGACAATACTGATCAACTCACCATAAGTGAAATCATCATAATCTATTATTTGGGTTCCCATGGAATCTCTAATTTTTTTTCTAACTTTGTCTCCTAAGAGAGTAGGAAGGCCCACTAGGAATTTTTCTTTCCAAAAAGGTTGGTTAGACTCCTGACGAAGTAAGACTCTAGTAAGAAATGTATTTTTGTACCATTGGAAATCACTTAGTTTTTTGCATTTAAGATTTGAAAGGAGTTCAACATTTTTATCTCTAAGGACCGAGGGATCTCCTATAAAATGCAATGTTATGGCTATGACTAAAGTAGCAACAGCATCTTGTTGAGAATTTTTGAGATAATCTAGGATTGGCACATTATCTTCATCCATTTTAATTGAATCGAGGATTTCTGTTCGTTGCTGATTGGTTAGGAAATTATCCCACCATCCTTTAAGCTGTCCCGAAAAACCAGCTATGAGGAGTTCAGCTATGGTTTTATCCTCATTTCCTATTTGGGTTCTATAGACGTTTGCAGCCATTGTCATTTTTTGGAGGAAAGATAAAATATTATATTCAGATATACCATCAATATTCCAGTCATAGAATGATGATGAGTTAAACCTAGATTGTTCTATTGGTTGGATTTGTCCCTAGATCAGGGGCTGATATTAATTGACGATCTTGATGGTTTTGCGAATCAAGACAGTTTATTTTTGGGACATAATTTTGATCAGAGCATTCACTAATGTCTGAATCATTGGCTAGAGGGTTTATTTGGATTTTGGAAGTACGAGTGTCGAGGATATCAGAAATATGTGGCATGCTACTATATCCTATTTAGCTTTCCTTAATTGACTTTGGAGAGCACGAATGAATTCTAAGTTTGTGTCTTGGTAAGTTTTGATACTTGAATTGAAAATTTGGAAAGGTTTAAACATGGGACTTTTGTTTTTCTTTTCAGAAGGAGACTCCATCGGAATGGGGTTTTGATTTTGGATTGATTTCTCAATCCTATCTAGTTGCTTGCTTATTGTACCAAGATTAGTGTTTGAAAAATTGTTTTGAACAATGATATTTTTTACATTATCGTTATCATCTTCTTGAGGTCGTTTAAAAGGAATTTCTTCAATTGGGGTTCCTAACCAATCTAGTTTTATCCCTTGGGAAGGAGGATGGTTGGAGAGAATAATTTTACCATTAGCAAGTGTTTCCCATTCAGGAGTTTTATTGCGACTGGTAATTGGATTCACTGTTTTACAAAAAGGGAAATTTATATTGATCTTAGAAGTATAATCTTCAAACCAACTAAAAAATAATTTTTTACCTTATGTTGCTTGAAGATAATTGTAAAATTCATTCTGAATATTATTTCTTTCTTTTAAAAAGTTCTGGAAGAACCAAAACCTTTTTGACTATTATTTTCAGAGTAAAAATCATCTCTTAAAAACTCTTTGTCAATTGAAAATTATTTTTCTAAAACATTTAATTCATTTAACATGTTAAATAGTTTACAAGAGTTGAAGAGTTATATATATATAGGAGTTTAAAAGAGTTATATATATAACATAACAAGAAATGAGCCCGTTGCAACGCAACGGGTTTTTGTTTGATGTTTTAATTTAATAAAAACCATAAAATAATAAATCATTATAGTATTGTGATTGTTTTTTGCATATATTGTTTGAGATTTATTTTATAATTAAAACCTATTTTCACACATAAGTTCAAGTTAATATTTTTGTATTTTATTATCATGGTGCATAGATGAGTTGTTATAAATTTTATACTCAAGATTAGAGAAAATACAATACATAAACATTTAAACTGAACACAATCCGAAATAAGAAATGAAAGTTAAATACACCAATCAAATCAATGACAACATTATACATGAATTTAATGTTTTTATTAAATAAGTCTTTAAATTTTTTTTTTGCTAGGACTTTTTTAAAAAGGAAAACATTATATTTTATAAATCTCCTTTTTATTTACAATTAAAAATTACTTATTTTAAAAACTTTGATTAAGATTTTAGAAAACGTAAATTATTGTCATATTACCTATTACAATTATCTTCTCTTTAGAATTTCATAAAACAAATATTGCTATCAAATAATTATTTATCGTTATTAATAAATATTTTTAAATTGTATTTTTACAATTCATATCAATACTAATTTTACACTTCTTTTGTTAATTAAATAATTTTTACTATCATGTTCAAAATCAAACACTCTCATAAAAATAATATCAAATAAAATTTTACAATTCTCTTTTGGTTAGGACTTAAAAATGTTACACAAATTTTTTTGTGTATAAAAAAGGAAAACAATTATCAAATATTCTTTTACAGTTTTGTAGGATATTAGAAAAAGAAATTAATATTACGTAAAATTTTACTATTATATTTTGTCTAGGATATAAAAAAATAAATTTTCTATCAAATAACTATTTCCAGTTAATATTACCTATTTTTAAAAGTTTCAATTTTCAAATCTTTTTTTTCAACATCATTAATATTTTTACAATTTTACTTGTTAATTGAATATTTGTTACTATCATGTTTATCATTAAATTGTTGAAGTAAAATTACTATTAAATAAAATTTTACAATTCTCTCTAGTCACGACTTAAAAAGAAAAAGAAAAATTTTTAATTGGTTAAGATTAAGAAATTTTTTTTTTAAAAAAAAATCTCTTTTATTTAAGATTTTAGGAAAAGAAGAAGTTATTTTCAGATAATGGAAGTTTTTATTGACACTAACTTTTTAATTGACACATATCACAATCATACATATCAGGTAAAATATTTGAAGTTAATTTTGGTTTATATTTTTTAACACAAAATTATTAAAAAGTAAAGTTAGTTAATTATAAGAAAAATAATATTAATTTATGTTTTTAATTTATTTACGCTTTTAAAAAGAAAATTAATTATTTTATTTCTTTTAGATTTTTAAACAACTATTTTATTTTTAATTGAAAAATCTGTTTAATTATTTATATATTTTTTCTTCTACATACAAATACATATTTAACATATTTACACATACTCATGTACGACAATACCATCAAAATTAAAAGTTATGCTAGCATCATAAGTTGTAGTAAAGATAATAAAAAGTTGAGTTGTATCAAGAAATTAAAAGAAAATACTCAGGTAATACTTTTCATGTAAATACTATTGTATTTTTTAAAAATAGTATGTGGAATCTTAAACCTAAATATATATGTAAAATATTTGTAGCTATTTTTTGTCATAATTTATTAACATACAATTATCTATTAAAAAAAGAAAGTTATTATTTATAAGAAAATAACAACAGTAATTTTACAATTTTCCTTTAATTACCCTTTAAAAAAAGTAATATTTTTTATTTTAAGGTTAGTTTTTTCTTCATGTTTTTATTAAATAATTGATTGTACTTGTAGGATTTTAAAATTCGTTTTTGTTTAACATTTTTTTAAAAAGTTAATGTTTATCTTTTATAATTCTTTATCTTTAGTATCTTTTGAAACAAACATTATAATGAAAAATAATAATATCAATAATAATAATAATCATAATAATAATAATAATAATAATAATAATAATAATAATAAGACTATTAAATAATATTTATAATTATTTTTTAAGAAAAATCGTTTTTTATTATTTTAGTATATATATTTTTGATTATGACATAGTTTAACACATATCACATTTTTAAATATATAACTACCATGTGTCACAATCATGTTAATTAGCAATTTTGAAAAACCAAGCTCAATATAATACTTTATAATTATATTTTCATTAAAAGTTTTGAAAAGAAAAATTATATTAAATTATTTTTTTAATCTATTTTTTACGATTTTGAAAAAGGAAAATTTCTAAAACAATTACTACTAAATATTTTTAAAAAATCGTTTTTACTATTAAATAATTTTTAAAAGTAGTTTTTTCAAAATTTGTATATTATCTTATTATATATATTTTTAATCATTATATATTTAAACACATGTTACAATATTAGAATGAATATTATTATCAATAAGATATTTTGCAATTATTTTTTGATTAGGATTTTAAAAAAGGAAAATTACTATTAAATCATATATATATAATAAGATTTTTAATAAAATTCTTTTTTGTTAATATCTTAGTATATATATATTTTTAATTATGAAATAGATTAACACATGTCACAATCTTAAATATATAATTGCCATGTGTCGCAATTATGTTAATTAGCAACTTTGAAGAACCAAGCTTTATATAATAAGATGTAGTAATTCTTAATAAGAATTTGATGGATTTGGTCAACAAAAAAAAGAATTTGGTGGATCGATTTTTATAAATATTTTTGGAAACAATTGGGCCTAACTATTGAGCGAATTATAGACATGAAAATATATTTGTAGTATAGTCAAAGAATATTTGTTTTACTTGATTTTAAGAGAATAAATTCCAAGTTTTATTAGCTAACTAGAGATTTTTTCCGGGCTACCTCCGAGATTAGACAAATATAAATATATTTAATATATATTAATGAACGTATATTACATCCTTTGTTATAATATATAAACCATATATTGAATTAAAAAGGAGTAAAACTGACAATTTATCAATTTTACAATAAAAAATACATGTAGAAAGATGAAGAAACGAGAAATGAATAAAAAATAGTTAAGTAAGTTATAAAAAATAGTTAAGTCAAAAGTTTTAAAGATTAAAATTATGAATGAGAAAATACTTAAGAATCATAAATGTGAAATATAATTAATTATAAAGACCAAAATGCAAATAAAAAAAATGAAACTTCAAATTTAGAGTTTTGAGTAGTGAAACTTCAAATATGAAGTTTCACTTCTTAAAATTCTAAATTTGAAGTTTTGAAGTTCCTTTTTGGAGAGCAAAAAACTCTATATTTGGAGATATATAGTTTCTTTGAAGATGCTCTCAAAACTCTAAATTTGAAGTTTCATCTTTTTATTTGCATTTTGGTCCTTATAATTAATTATATTTCACATTTATGATTCTTAAGTATTTTCTCATTCATAGTTTTAATCTTTACAACTTTTGAATATTTTAAATATTTCAAATTTATTTTTATAAATTTAAATTTTTACACATAATTTTTTTAAAAATTAAAATAAGATTTATTATATTTTAAAAGTAGAATTAGACAATAAGAATATTACAAAAGAAACTTAATAGATTTTGTTTTAAGAAGATACATGAAGACATAATTATTACACAAATTTATAATTTTATATTTTAATATAAGATTTTATTAGTTAATATTACTATAATATTTTTATATATGTGTTAGTTATCTATAAAAGTTTTATACATTTATATTAATTATGAGAAATATAAGGAGTATAGTGTAAATTACAATTAATTTTGAGGTAAAATTTGAAGTTTTGCTTTTGGAAAATAACACCAAAATATAAGATTTTATTAGTTAATATTACTATAATATTTTTATATATGTGTTAGTTATCTATAAAAGTTTTATACATTTATATTAATTATGAGAAATATAAGGAGTATAGTGCAAATTACAATTAATTTTGAGATAAAATTTGAAGTTTTGCTTTTGGAAAATAACACGTTAAAACTTCAAATATAGAGTTTGCAAATAGAGAGTCTTTTCGGAGATGCTCTTAGTATGCCTTGAATATTATTTCTTCGTGCCACTGGACCTTAGAAAAAAATTGATTATTTTATAACTGTATATATCTATCTTATTAAAACTCAAGTACAAAATTGGAGTGTTTGGAGACTTGAATAGGATTTTTAAAAATTTGGAGTGTTTGGAAACATGGATTGCAGTCTTTTAAAAAAAAATATTTTTGTTTGAAAACAAGGATAGTAGTATTAAGAAAAAAAAGTAATAGGCTTATGTTTTTTTTAAAAATTGAAAGTTATCTAGGCCACTTTTAAAATATACCAAAATGGGTCAATCTAATTCCCTAAAAAAAATTTTTCTAAACTAACCATAAAACAAAATTAAAACTTTATATACATATTTCAAATCAAAATAATAATTCAAATTTGATTTATATCAAAAATTGATTCAAAAATATACATATATTCAAAAATGGATTTTTACTAAACTATTTTTCAATAACCATTATAAAAAAATATTGTCAATATATATAAGAAAAATATAATACAAAGCCCAATTTGAAATACCAACTCAAATTATGGTTTTCATATTTCATATTAAGTTTTAAAAATATAATATATGTAATTATTTATATGATGGTATGTATAAAATACTATTAATTATATGATTACTTATATGATGGTACATATAAAATACGATTAATTATATGATGATAAAATACGATATATAATAATGACTAGGGATAGGCTTTTGGATACCCATACGGGTTTAGTTCTGATCGGTTTGTATTTTGAGTTTTCGGGGTCAAAGATTTCAGCCTTATTAGAATGTTTCTAAATTTTGGTTTGAGTTCGATTTGGATCTTTGCGGGTTTGGTTTGGGTTTGGATAACTAATTTAAATTATTTTTAAAGTCTTAAATCATTATATATTTTAAATTTCTCAAAATGTATAAATAAAATAATATATTACGTATAAATTTGAATAACATATGTCATAATACTTAAGCTTAACATATCAATTGGCTTGATTTAAAATTTTGGATACGAAATCAATAATTATTTTAAGTATTTTGGTGATTTGAGTATACTTTAACTATTTCAGATATTTACTTTTGACTATCTATATATATTTTCAAGTATTTAAACCAATTTAAAAGTATCATTTTTGATGTTTTATATACGTTAAATCTAAAAATAATTAATATATATAAGTATATAAATCTATTTTTAGATAAATTCGGATACCCAAATACTTCGGTTCGGATCAGATTCGGTTCTCTAAATAACAAAATTTTGAATAATTAGAATATTTAATCAATTTATGTTTGGGTTTGATACTATATCTTTGGATCGGTATCGGTTATGTTCCTCGGATTCATTTTTCCAAATCCTAATAATTACATGAAAAACAAATATCAACATATTTTTCAAAATATACACCCACGCGCCTACGCGGGTCAAAATCTAGTTTTAATTAAAGCAGTAACAACGTTCTTTTTATCAATAACAAAACCAGTTATTGATTTTCCTCCAGAAATGGGTACGGTTATTATTTTTGATTTTTTATGAACACTCAATTTCTCAGGATTTACCCAGTTGCATAAACTCAGTTCTACTTTTGGAAGAATCTCGATCGAACCTGCAAATAGAAGTGTGAAATGGTTTATGAGATTCAGTTTAGTTACAACCCTTGCTCGAAAAATCGGCTGTGGAGGCCGATTATGCGCTGGTTCACTGTGGCGAATTCAACTTATACGGTGAACAAATAAGACAGTAATGATGAAGTCAACCCCCTACGATGGCGCCGAGCGTAGGTATCAACTGCTCCGCCGATCACTGCTCCAAGTCGAACAGTAATGACGAAGTCAAGCGGCTTCCGCGCAACGAGGCGCCTATAAAAGAAGAGTAAGTTAATAGAGAAGAAAGGGGGGACACAGAAAACCACTGAGAGAGAGCAGCTATGATCGCTGTTACCGGATTTAGGATTCAACAGTGCTTTATCCCCCATACTTTTGTGATCAGTGTGAATGTAGTATCAAAGTTACTTGATATGGCAGCTATGATCGCAGTTTCGGTTATCATCCCAGTTGTATAAATCTTGGTCTAACTTTTTGAGATTTGCAATGATACTAGGGTCTTTACTGATGGAAAAATAAAATCGTTAGATATCATTTTGGAAGTGTTTGACCATTTTGCAAAGATCGCTAGTCTGAATACTAGCATGGAGAAATCAAGTATAAAATTGGGCTGGAATTCAAGATGTTGTGAGACATCGAATGGAGGCAAAAAAAATCCTTTTTCAATGAGTGCTCTCCCAATAAGGTAACTAGGCTCCCATATCTCACAAAGCAAATGAGTCCGACGAATTACATGCCTTTGTTGGAGAGGATTCGACAGAGAATGCAATTCTGGACTGTGAGATCTCTCTCATGGAAAAGAGAATGAAACTTTTTAGCTCGGTTATTGGAAGTATGACAAATTCTGGCTCATTGCTTTCATGTTACCCAGGAAATTTCTTCAAGAGATTGACAACTTATGTTCAGCGTTCTTGTTGTCAGGGCCAACATTGAGTAACTGGAAGAAAAAACTATCTTGGGTTGATGTTTGCTGTCCAAAAGAAGAGGGTGAAATTGGTTGAAAACGCCTCAAGGAAGTTAGTAGAGTGTGTTTTCTTAAGCTTATTTGGAGATTTGCAACCTTCTCTTTGGGTAAAATGAATACAAACATATCTCATATGCAAGAGCTAATTTTGGGCGGTTCGGGACACACAGAGTGGTCCGTGGAAGGGTGAAAGCTACTAAAGTAACAGGGAGCAAACATCTCTTGGGTTCGATGTTTGTCCAAGCTTGGTTGCTTACATGATATAATTGGATCTCGGGGATGTATTGATCTGGGCATCCCAATAAATGAAAATGTGTCATCCACGCTAACAAACCAAGGCAGGAGTAGACATCGTACAAAATTGCTCAATGCAATTGAGGATGAGATGGAAAAACAGAGGAAAGGACGAGTACACACTGTGAAGGACATCAACTTATGGAAGCATAATGATTATATTTTCAAATCAATTTTTAGTAAAAAAAAAAAAACTTTGAATCTTATCAGGGAAACTTCTCCAAAGGTATGGTCAAAAGGCATCTGGTTTTATTCAACGCCAAAACATGCGTTTTGCACGTAACTGGCAACAAAGAATAGACTACTCTATACGGAAGATAGAATGTTGCTCTGTAACATGAGAGCTACTGCAACTTGTGTTCTCTATAATGATCTGCTTGAGTTTCTATATCACATGTTTTTATCTGCAGCTACTCAGTGGATGTTTCAAGCTGGCTCAAGACCTGCTCACCATCCATCCTTTTACTACTCCAGTCTCAGCACATTTAACTCTAGAGTTTTAAACGGATGTGCGATAAAAAAAAAGTAAGTCAACTTTGGTGACATAAGTAACTAAATTAATTCTTTTAAGTCCTTCCGTATGTTACAACTCGAGATGTTACACTTGTATCTCATCGATAACATCTGAAACTCCTCTCCTAGTAACACGCTGACGATGCTCATCAGATATGTCTTCCAAATTTCAATTGATATCATTTGGCGGGAATGAAATGCAAGAAGGCATGGGGAAGCAAACACGTATATCCTGAATGGTGAAACAAATTGCCAAGCAGATGTTGGTTTCTCTTGATCCAAGCGATAGGAAAAGAAAAGCATAAGGAAGGACTACAAATTTAGTTTTTCTTTGTAAACTATTTTGGTCTTTGACTAATTTGGCATTATCTTATGGACAAAATTTGATCTTTAAAGCTTATTTACATGTGTTACGTTTAAAAATTTTAAAATTATATTCTCAACTTAATTAGTTAACACTTAAACTGGTTGGAATGGATTAACACGTGATGTAGAGTTTTTCTTCATCCTACGGTCCAGTTTTCAGAACATTGTGAATGCACGACGATTAGGTAACAAAAAAACACCATCATGTTAAAATGTATCTTAATAAAGACCACTTTTAGAATTATCATATGGATATTCCATGGGCAAACACAAACCATTTTATAAGAGAACTGAATAACGCAGTAATTTCCAGTGTAGTAGAACGATGTTATTATGGAAAAAGAGTCATTCACATCCTTTGGAAGGAGGCAATAATTTGGCTTACACTGCTAGCTGTTTTGTCAGCTCTATCTGTATCTCTTCCGCCATCTTGACCACTTTGATGATCTTGAATTCGCCCATTTTCTGCCACGTTCAAATAACCTCCCTGACCTTCTTTAGCAAGGGACTCTGCAAAAGTTAGAACCAGGTTTAAACTCAGAGGACCACTGAAGCCGTTAACAAAGACAAGACTGGCCATGATTATAGTATACACGATTAAGATACATAACAGCAGTATACAAGATGAAGGGTGCATATCACAAAGATATCAATTGCTTATTTATAGAACATTCACTAGAATGTAACAAAGCCATCAGAATACCTACTTCCAGTAAAATTACCACCAGAGAAAACAACCAGCTTTTCATCACAGTTTTCGACCTTACACAGAAAATAAGAGTATGTATCAATATCTCAATCGAAAAATGAGACATTTAGTTCCATAGTGAAAAGGATGTATGGCCAAAATGCACTAGACTGACCTTATCAGAATGCCTTGGAAGCATGTCAGAAATTGCAGCACAATTAGGTAAGAAATTAAGGAACTCCACGAGCAGATCATCATGACCCTTGAAGAGAATAGTAACCTACACAACAGACGATAATCAGAGAAGTGCACTACAACTAGCGCTCTAACAAATAAGATAGGAGGCAGAAAGTTCATAAATTTAACCCTCTTTAACATATATACCTCTTCGTAGACATCAATGATGGACTTTCTTTCCTTTCGATACATCTCCATGATGTCTAGAAACCTTTTATACGCATGTTCATCACTTGAGAACCTTGCCTGCAAAGGTAATAATTAAAGTAAATCATAACTGGTAAGAGAAAATCAAACATTACTTCAGTATTTAATTTACACAACACGTACATTACATAACATACCTTAATCTTGGTGACGAAACCGAAAGCATCTTGGAAACCTACCCTGGTCTTCGGTTTCTCTTCCTCCAACGGAAGGGTTATTGTATACTTTTTGGGTAAGAAAGTATTAAAACCTAATATTAGGTCGTTGTGACCATTGAACAAAACTTTTATTCTTTTAATGACACCATTATGGTCGTCTCTGCAACCAACATGAATAAACACAGTAAAATCAACAATACACGAATACCTTCTGTTGAACTGTATTGAAAAGGACAAAGTCAAACTAAATGGGAAGAGACGAGAGGCCGGTAGGTAATATACCTCTGAGCTTTAAAGTCCTTCATGACCTCAAGGAATGTCTCATATTTCCCTATGTCGTCATGAAAAGTGTTCCTCACAGCACTGACATAATGCAGTGCATCACGTATGGTTGGAGATTGCCCGTTTCTGCATTCCGTAAACACATGTTACTAACTTTTCCAAGAATCAAATTGCATCTACTAGACTTAAGAATCAAAAACAGCTTAATCAAAGAAAAAACCTAAAAATGATAGGCCTCAAATGCAAACTCACAATCTATACAAGTCGAAGATAAATTTGAAAAGAGGAAATGAAAATTTGGATAAGAGAGAGAGAGACTAACGTTTCTCCTCGAGAAGTGTAACCATCTTCTCTATCTCTCCTCATCTTTGGCAAAACGTTAAAGGTTGAAAACCCTAATCTTATCATAAAAGACTTATCAAAAGATAATTTGTGGTGTTACTTCGTGGGCCTATTTTCCATGTATCTCTTTTCTCTGGGCCTTAGAGCAATATTTATCAATAAGAACTTTAAAGAGTTTCTTAAACAAAAATATAAATATTTCAATAATATATAATTAGATAACTGAAATTAATTACAAAAAAAAAATTCAACCAATCTATAGTATACAAGTGTCATATAGAGTTCTAATAGAATTCTAAAATATCCTTATATTAGAATTTTTCTACACTCTCTCTTCTCTTTCAATTATTATTACTAGGTGATTTCCCGTGCTCATGCACGGATATAAATATTTCTAAAGTAAAAATATATTATAATAATTGATTGCTACTTACTTTTAATTTTAAATTAATTTATAATTTATAAGCATCATTTTTATTAATAATATTATATTACTTTAATTATACATATGATTTTATATATGTTATATCTAATCGATATTATTGTTTTTCGATCGATTTAGTTATCATTTGGGTAAATTGGATTGCATCTATGAATTCAACTGTAATATTTTTTATCCAATAAATTAAAATTTTTAATTTCTTATTTGCATTTAGGTGGTGGTTGTCTTAGATATGTAAATATATTTTATAAAGATTATGTATAACTTAAGATATATTGTGCTTAGAATAAAATTAAAAAATAAACTAAACTGTCTGATTCCAAATTACGTAAATTAATATAAAATGATAATATTTTGAAGTCTCATGCATATATATAAATTTTAATATGGACATAATTGTAACAGTTGGTTAATATTTTATTTTCATTTTAATATGTTTTGAGTTGTCCTATGATTTATATTTATAAAATAAATTACTATTCTTATAAAATTATATATTCTTATCGTAGTTAAATCTATGATTTTAGATATAAGTTGGATTAGTCAAATCACTCATGTTGTGAGTATATTGAGTTACATATATTCTTTCAAATTCAAAATGAAGTGTAATTATTTTTTATTCTAATTAAGTCAAATGTGCATGTATTTCGTAATATTTCTCAAATTATATGTTGATGTTTTTTAAAAAATATTAGAAAATAAAGTGATGATCAATAGGAAGTTACATGCGTAAGTAACTGATACATTTTTAAAAGCTCATGAACACATATCAATATTTATAATAATAAAACAATAGTAAAATATTCAATAAATTCTAAATAATTTATGCCTTTGATTTATTGAATGGAAACTAAAATTTATTTTAAATAATCTTAAAAATTAGAATCCAGATTTGCTTTGGTATTTTGATTATAGTTCTATTAAGTTCCACAAACATAAAAACATAAAATTTAAAAATAAATTTAATATTAAGAAAAAATAACTTTAATAATGATAAAATATAATATACGTACCATATAAAATTATTTTGTAACTATTTGATCAAACGACATTTATTTTTTTAAAAAAAATTGGTTTTTAATATCTTTTAAAAATAAGCAGTAAAAAATTGTGATTTTATTTAAAAATTATATTATATAAGTAAAATATAATTTATCAATATTTTTTTGTTGTACTTGAAAAATATTATAGTCAACTAAATATATGAAAAATAAATTAAACATTACAATATTACAATTATAAACTATTCTTAGACAATTAAACATATATCAGTTTATGTTACTTAATTATTTTATGTAATCATCTAAGAAAATATATAGATATATAAATATTTTTATTACTTTGAAATATTTTTTATTGTTTAAAATTCTATTTTTAAATAAATAAGATTTCTTTTTCTAATATCAAGATTATATGTGTAAATTGTTTTTTATTGAAATCACATTATATAGAAATTTATAATTTTCATCTAGGAGAATATAGATATAAGAAAAATATTTTATTACTTCTATATTATATTTTATGTTATTTAAAAGTATCTTTTAAATGTAATATTACTATTTTGTGAACTTTCTTTTTTTATGAAATCATATTATATATTTTCGTTTTTCAATTCCTTTTTTGAGTTTATAAAAAGTTTCCTTTTTTTATTATATGTGTATATTTTCCTGAAATTTTTTAAAAAGAAACTAAACAAAAAATAAATAATAGTATTTAAAATGTAAATTAATTCATTAAAGGTATCATTGTAATCAACCATGATGAGAGTTAACGTGAGAGCGACACATAAGAAACTGACTTCTCAAATAATATAATAGAGATTATTTTTTAATTTTAAGAACCCACACTAAAACTTTTTATTAAAGATGCTCTTAATGACTCATTAATTATGTTATTTGTCTATATAATAAAGACTGGAAAAAATTTAAAGTTGAAAACCCTTATTCATATTTACACTAGTGGTCGGGTTTTTTTAACGTTCGATTTTAGTTTGAATATTTTGATTTGATACTAAGTGAGAATCATTATTTTTATGTTCATTTGACATTTGTTTACGTGATTTTCTAGATAAAA
This sequence comes from Brassica napus, assembly GCF_020379485.1. NCBI lineage: Eukaryota > Viridiplantae > Streptophyta > Magnoliopsida > Brassicales > Brassicaceae > Brassica > Brassica napus. The sequence goes on from NW_026014872.1 coordinate 218,906, forward strand.
AAATCCACAATACAGTTGCTAGACCATTTCGTATAAGACAATATTTACATATAAATGTGGTGTAGAAATATATCTTCAAGTGGCAGTGACTTCAATTGATGGCATATTTTTAATTTAAATTATATATATATATATATTTCAATTTTTAATGTTCGTAAGATATGTTTAAAATCAATTTATACATATATATTGTTCTAACAGATAAAAAAATAAATTTGAAAACAACATATATTACTGAAATTTAGAATTAATACAACGTGACATACATCTTAACGATAATTTTATTATTAAGTTTTTATTTTTTGATAGTTGAAAATATAAATATATTAATATTCACACAAAAATATATTTGTTAGAAAAATATGTTTAAAGTTATTTTTACTATTTTTCTATAAATTATTTTCATAGTTTAAAATGATAATATACAAATAAATATTTTTTTTTTTTAAAAACTGCAATATTTTCATCAATTGTACTTTCTATATGCACATTTTTAAAAAAAAGTTAATTTCGACAATGCGGAAAGAAATAACTAATTTATAGTAACATGAATAATATTTTAAGTTAGATACCATCATGACAATCTAATATTGATAGTTTCTATTTTTAAATATAAATGTCTGTTTGAATCTATTTCTCAAAAAACAAAAAAAAATATGTTTGTTTTAATCTTGGCAGGTATGTGAGAAATATTATGATAAACCAACAAACTCGTCGGGCGTATCTTATTTTAAGTAATGTTTAAAAAAAAAAAAAATGTTTGTCTGAATCTTGGCAGGTACGTTAGAAATATTATGAAATAACAACAAAATCGTCAGGCATATCATATTTTAAGTAATAATTTTGGTACTATCTCAGTGCTCGAGAATATAATACGGCAACATATGGCTACTGCTGCTACTAAAGCTTGATTGGCTTGAAACTCAGCAGGTGGTGGACACCAATTTGATGAAAATGCAATCCCATATTCCTCTACAACGATGCCTGCACAACAAACCTTAAATGCAATCTGAGATGTTCAAGTTCCTGATATTGGCACTTTATCTATTGGAGTATATACGATAGTTAATACGAAATCTTCCTTGTAAGGAATGTTTACATAATCCTATAGCTAGGTTACATGGGGATATTTCTCTGTACAAGCTGTATATATAGAGTTGATCTCTAACGTGAATAAGACACAAGAAAACCTTCTCTATTCTCTGCAACTATTTCACATGGTATCAGACACAAATATTTTTGTGATTTATATGTTGTCTTAGTCTTGATTCCTTTTTGATTTCTAAACGACTGAAAACTTGGTTCTGCGATATGGGCGATAACAACATGACTGAGAACTCAGCTGTTTGATCTGGAGTCACGGTACCAACGATGGATATTCAAAGGCGTACGATCTTGCCGTATGATCTCACCGAAGCGACAATCCAGGAAGTGTTATCTCACATCATTTTTTACAAGGATGGCTATCAACCTTGAGACTGCTTTGAGCTCAATGAAGAAATTTGGATTTGTAGACGGGAGTCTTCCCCAGCCAGCTGAAGACTCATCCGACTATGAAGATTGGAAGACCATCAATGGATCAAGATGACGATTGACCAAAGGCTGCGATTGAACATCTCACACAAACCCTTGCTACAGACTTGTTGGAACACATATGCAGACGATTTCGTGTGACGAACGGACCTCGTGTTCAGCATCTGAGGAAGTAACTTGTAAACTGCCATTAAGCTGGTGTCATGATCGAGACATGCCTTGGAAAACTTACAAAGATTTGGGACAGTTTGGCATGTTACCGTCCAATGCTGAGCTGTGTTTGCAATGGATGTACATGCAAGTTCAGTGTAACCTTAAGGCTAAGGGCACAATGGGAGGAAGACAAGGTCCATGACTTTCTGATGTATCTTGATGAGAATGTGTTCGGAACTGTTTGTTCCTTGCTACTTATGCAGGAACCAATTCCGAACCTTGAACATGTGTACCTCAAAGTGATTCAAGATGAGGATACTCGGGTACAGAAGCGACTAGGCGTTTTTGTTGGGATTTGTCGTTTGATTCAAAGGAACCAATTCCGAACATGTGTAACCATATTGTGAGGAATTGGGATTTGTCGTTTGATTCAAAGGAACCAATTCCGAAAGATCAAGATCTTAAAACCTCTAGGGTTTCACATGAACATGGAGAATGATATTATGCTAGAGGCAAGTCTGAGAAAAAAAATATTGTGAGGAATGTTAGGGTCGGTTCTAGATCACACTCAGGGTCTAGAATTACCTGCTGGTTCTGAAAGAAGTAGGCATATACCAGAATGACTATTATGTTACAAAGAAGAAGTATGGCGAAGAATCTGAAGAAGCGGTTGTGATAGATCCTGATTGAGAGGATGATGCACTATCGGTAACAGATACACAGCTTCATGATAAATTGTATCTTAATAAAGACCACTTTTAGAATTATCATATGGATATTGCATGGGCAAACACCAACCATTTTACAAGAAAACTGTATAACGCAGTAATTCCAGTGTAGTAGAACGATGTTATTATGGAAAAAGAGTCACTCACATCCTTTGGAAGGAGGCAATAATTTGGCTTACACTGCTAGCTGTTTTGTCATCTCTATCTGTATCTCTTCCACCATCTTGACCACTTTGATATTCTTGAATTTGCCCATTTTCTGCCACGTTCAAATAGCCTCCCTGACCTTCTTTAGCAAGGGAATCTGCAAAAGTTAATTACCTTAGAACAAGGTTTAAACTACGGAGGACCACTGAAGCCGTTAACAAAGACAAGACTGGCCATGATTATAGTATACACGATTAAGATACATAACAGCAGTATACAAGATGAAGGGTGCATATCACAAAGATATCAATTGCTTATATATAGAACATTCACTAGAATGTAACAAGCCATCAGAATACCTACTTCCAGTAGAATTACCACCAGAGAAAACAACCAGCTTTTCATCACAGTTTTCGACCTTACACAGAAAATAAGAGTATGTATCAATATCTCAATCGAAAAATGAGACATTTAGTTCCATAGTGAAAAGGATGTATGGCCAAAATGCACTAGACTGACCTTATCAGAATGCCTTGGAAGCATGTCAGAAATTGCAGCACAATTAGGTAAGAAATTAAGGAACTCCACGAGCAGATCATCATGACCCTTGAAGAGAATAGTAACCTACACAACAGACGATAATCAGAGAAGTGCACTACAACTAGCGCTCTAACAAATAAGATAGGAGGCAGAAAGTTCATAAATTTAACCCTCTTTAACATATATACCTCTTCGTAGACATCAATGATGGACTTTCTTTCCTTTCGATACATCTCCATGATGTCTAGAAACCTTTTATACGCATGTTCATCACTTGAGAACCTTGCCTGCAAAGGTAATAATTAAAGTAAATCATAACTGATAAGAGAAAATCAAACATTACTTCAATATGTAATTTACACATCACGTACATTACATAACATACCTTAATCTTGGTGACGAAACTGAAAGCATCTTGGAAACCTACCCTGGTCTTCGGTTTCTCTTCCTCCAACGGAAAGGTTATTGTATACTTTTTGGGTAAGAAAGTATTAAAACCTAATATTAGGTCGTTGTGACCATTGAACAAAACTTTTATTCTTCTAATGACACCATTATGGTCGTCTCTGCAACCAACATGAATAAACACAGTAAAATCAACAATACACGAATACCTTCTGTTGAACTGTATTGAAAAGGACAAAACAAAATGGGAAGAGACTAGAGGCCGGTAGGTAATATACCTCTGAGCTCTAAAGTCCTTCATGACCTCAAGGAATGTCTCATATTTCCCTATGTCGTCATGAAATGTGTTCCTCACAGCACTGACATAATGCAGTGCATCACGTATGGTTGGAGATTGCCCGTTTCTGCATTCCGTAAACACATGTTACTAACTTTTCCAAGAATCAAATTGCATCTACTAGACTGAAGAATCAAAAACAGCTTAGTCAAAGAAAAAACCTAAAAATGATAGGCCTCAAAAGCAAACTCACAATCTATACAAGTCAAAGATAAATTTGAAAAGAGGAAATGAAAATTTGGATAAGAGAGAGAGAGACTAACGTTTCTCCTCGAGAAGTGTAACCATCTTCTCTATCTCTCCTCATCTTTGGCAAAACGTTAAAGGTTGAAAACCCTAATTTTATCATAAAAGACTTAGCAAAAGATAATTTGTGGTGTTACTTCGTGGGCCTATTTTCCCTGTATCTCTTTTCACTGGGCCTTAGAGCAATATTTATCAGTAAGAACTTTAAGGAGTTTCTTAAACAAAAATACAAATATTTCAATAATATATAATTAGATAACTGACATTAGTTATAAAAAAAATTCAACCAATCTATAGTATACAAGTGTCATATAGAGTTCTAATAGAATTCTAAAATATCCTTATATTAGAATTTTTCTCTACACTCTCTCTTCTCTTTCAATTATTATTATTTTTTTTTTAATTCTAAGAACCTACACTAATTTTTTTTATTAAAGATGCTCTTAACCGACTCAATAATTATGTTATTTATCTATATAATAAAGACTGGAAAAAATTTAAAGTTGAAAACCCTTATTGATATTTACACTAGTGGTCGGGTTTTTTTTTTAACGTTTGATTTTAGTTTGAATATTTTGATTTGATACTAAGTGAGAATTGTTATTTTTATGTTCATTTGACATTTGTTTACGTGATTTTCTAGATAAAAAAATTCACAATACAGTTGCTAGACCATTTCGTATAAGACAATATTTACATATAAATGTGGTGTAGAAATATATCCTCAAGTGGCAGTGACTTCAATTGATGGCATATTTTTAATTTAAATTATATACATATATATATATATATATATATTTCAATTTTAAATGTTCTTAAGATATGTTTAAAATCATTTTATACATATATATTGTTCTAACAAATAATAAAAATAAATTTGAAAACAACATATATTACTGAAATTTATAACTAATACAATGTGACATACATCTTAACGAAAATTTTATTATTAAGTTTTTAGTTTTTGATAGTTAAAAATATAAATATATTAATATTCACACAAAAGATATTTGTTAGAAAAATTTGTTTAAAGTTATTTTTACTATTTTTCTATAAATTACTTTCATATTTTAAAATGATAATATACAAATAGATATTTTTTTTTAAAAAATGCAATTTTTTCATCAATAGTACTTTCTATATGCACATTTTTTTAAAAGTTAATTTCGACAATGCGGAAAGAAATAACTAATTTATAGTAACATGGATAATATTTTAAGTTAGATACCATCATGACAATCTAATATTGATAGTTTCTATTTTTAAATATAAATGTCTGTTTGAATCTATTTCTCAAAAAACAAAAAAAAAATATGTTTGTTTTAATCTTGGCAGGTATGTGAGAAATATTATGATAAACCAACAAACTCGTCGGGTGTATCATATTTTAAGTAATATTTTTTTAAATAAATGTTTGTTTGAATCTATTTCTCAAAAAAAAAAAATGTTTGTCGGAATCTTGGCAGGTACGTTAGAAATATTATGAAACTAGGTGTCTTACCCGCATATGCGGGCTTAATCACTTTACAAATATTTATTAGTTTATTTTTTTGTTAATTCAAAAACCAGCATAATAACTTATTATTTATGTTTTTAAAAAATTAAATCAAACATATATATATATGAAAAAAATCTACCTACATATATATATGTTTAAGTAAAATTTATTAAGGATAGACTTTAACTATTTAATTTATTATAATTGTTTTATATTTTATTTTTAAATCTTATAATTGAAAAATATGTTTTAAGATAACAACCAATATATAAAAATTATCTTATTTTAAAAAAAAAAGTAAATATTATTTATAAAAATTTGTTTTTGATTATATAATTAATTATATATAAAATACATTAAAGGTAGTATATATATTAATCGTTCTAACTTTCAACGTGAGAGCTTTGTTGTTAAAAATTATTTTGCAAATAATAATATAGATGAGATATGCAAGTCTGCAACACATCTATAATTCATTAATTTCGGATATTATATACTTTGTTTAGAATTTGATAAATTTGGAAATAGTTAAAATATTATATTTTTATTTTAAATTTGATGAATTTGGAAATAATGAAAATAATACATTTTTCTTCTAAAATTATGAACTTACGATATGCATAAATCTTATGTACGTATATGTATCCTGATTCTCTTCTCTAAAAAGTAGCAAATATGATTTTCTGTGTATAAATTATTATTTTTTACTATATACATATGTCTTATGGACATGCATCAAATTAGATAAACAAATAAATGATTACTAAGTGTTTTGCCCGCACATGCGGACATAATCATTTTACGAATACTTATTATTTTATGTCTTATTAATTCAGAAATCTGAATTATAAAACTCTAATTGGTGAACATGTTGAAGGAAAAAAATTATGATGAATTCTTTGTTCCTCAAAATTTATACCAGTTATGTTGAAATTTTAGTCACATTATTGAAAGGTATATCCCACTTTTAATTCTAAATTCTCCATTGAGGAATGAATTTATAAGAAAAAAAAATCCCAATGCAATTTTGATAAGGAACAAACTGAACAAAAATTCATATTTTTTTTATATTTTTTCAATTCTTCAAATGAAATTTTAGTTTTTATTTTGTTCATTTTTTCATTTTTCTAGTGGTGACCAACTGAAGCTATAGTATTTCACGGATTAAACTTAATGTTTTAAATTAAAAGCAAGAAAAATTACTTTGAACTCAGTCACAAGTTAAGTTATTATTTATGATTTTAAATAGTAAAATCAAACATCAAATTATTTATATATGTCAAAAAAACGTTCATCAAAATATATACTTATTATTGTGTTAAAAGTTTTAAAACACTCATATATTAGAAATAGTTTAGAAAATATCTTTATATAAATATTTTTGTTTGACTAATATTTAATTATAAACTGTTTTATATCTTAGTTTTTTAACTTTATAATAAAAAAAATATTGTTTTCAGATAGCAACACATTATATATAAGAATTCTCTTAGTTTTTAAATATATTTTCACAATTTTATTATATTAGTTATAATTAATTATTTAATATAACATATAAATTTAATATTATTAAAATAAAATGCGTCTTTTATTATATATAAATTTCATTAGATTTTTATGAAAGTTAATAAATACTCAGCTAAAAATTAATAATAAGTCAATGACCTGTATAAATGCTTAAAACCTAATAAAATATGACAAATAAGAAAATAAGAATTCTAATATAACATATAGATTTAAATATTATTAAATCAAAATTCGTTTTTAATTATATATAAATTCATTACGAGTATTTTTTTTAATTAATAAATCAGTGATTCAGCTAAAAATTATTAATAAATCAATGATTAAGCTAAAACCTAATAAAACATTACAAATAAGAAAAATTGACTAAAATCATGGAAAACATGACAAATAAGCAAAATCAAAATAATTATATATCTAATTACATATTTTATAGTTATATCTAATTACATATTGACCCTCGAGATACTCTTAAGTTGGCTGAAACAGAGTCTGCCTTATGGGCCGAGGCGCAGATTAATCATGCACAAAGAACTGATCAGGCCCGTTCAGTAGTAACCGAGACGGTTCCAATTATCCCTGGTCGGTGGTGCTTTACGGATGGATCTTAGAAAGAAAATGATAGGTTTTCAGGACAAGGATGGTGCAGCACTCTCGAAGGCTTTGATAATTTATTGGGAGCAAGGAACACTAGAGTGAGTCAATCACCACTTCATTCGGAGATAGAGGCACTCATTTGGGCGATGGAATGTATGAGGAACTTAAGACAGTTTACTGTCACTTTTGCGACGGATTGTTCTCGGTTGGTGAAGATGGTTTCTGAACCCGACGAATGGCCCGCATTTGCAAGTTATCTCGAAGATATAAAGATCCTGCAAGGTAGTTTCCACAGCTCAGAGCTCATCCATATTCCAAGGACGCAAAATTCAAGGACAGATAGTCTAGCACGTAGTGCAAGAAGGTAACCCTCGTTCGTAGTCCATAAGGATACAGAGCTACCAGTTTGGTTTACAGAGTCTATATGAGTCTGTTTTGTTGCTGACAAAAAAAATAGTTATATTATCTAAATTAATAAATTATGAACTCGACTAAAACTATTAATAAATTAATGACTCAGCTTAAACATAATTAAAACATGACAAATAATCAAAATTAACTAAAATCATGGAAATCATGACAAATAAGTTAAATCATTTCATAAATAATAGTATAGATAGATAACAACAAAATCGTCAGGCATATCATATTTTAAGTAATAACTAGATTTTGACCCGCGCTTGGAAAGCGCGGAGTTGTTGGATTATATTATAATACAAAGTTTTATTATATCGAAAAACATAATTTTTAACAGCTATATAATCTACAAATTAGTTTATTTGAGATTTTATATGTACACTTTTACGTAAGTTTCTTTTCGACATGAGAATTATATCCGGATCAAAAAAACAAACCGAACCGACTCAAAATTATAGGTTTAGTTCAGGTCCGGAGAAGATAACCTATTGGGTTTTTTTTTACCCGCAGGTCTTTGTTTGAGTCCGGGTCCTACCCTAGACCCGATCATAAGTATGTGTTTATTATGTATATTTGGATATTTCAAATATGTTTCCGGTATTATAGATATTGTTTTTAAGTTTTTGGTTTACGATTAGAGTTTTGATTTCAGGTAAATTTTTCAAATTAAAAAAAAAAGGTTTATATATATGATATGAGATTTTAGTGGAAATGTTTATATATGATATGATTATTAGAATGTACACATATATGTCTTGTAATTTATCTTGCTTTAAATCATATATTATATGATAAAAGTGATAATATAAAATATTAGTTTCAATGATTTTACGATTAAAAATCAAAATGATAAATATAGTAATAGTAATGATTAAGATTTAGGAGTGAGATTTAAATAAATAAAAGAATTGACTAAATTATTGTTAGAGAAATATATGGTAATATATTGTTAGTACTTTATATTGGCACTTTATAATATATGGTAATATATAAAAGAGATGTTCAAGTTCCTGATATCACTTTATCTATTGGAGTATATACGATAGTTAATACGAAATCTTCCTTGTAAGGAATGTTTACATAATCCTATAGCTAGGTTACATGGGGATATTTCTCTGTACAAGCTGTATATATAGAGTTGATCTCTAACGTGAATAAGACACAAGAAAACCTTCTCTATTCTCTGCAACTATTTCACATGGTATCAGACACAAATATTTTTGTGATTTATATGTTGTCTTAGTCTTGATTCCTTTTTGATTTCTAAACGACTGAAAACTTGGTTCTGCGATATGGGCGATAACAACATGACTGAGAACTCAGCTGTTTGATCTGGAGTCACGGTACCAACGATGGATATTCAAAGGCGTACGATCTTGCCGTATGATCTCACCGAAGCGACAATCCAGGAAGTGTTATCTCACATCATTTTTTACAAGGATGGCTATCAACCTTGAGACTGCTTTGAGCTCAATGAAGAAATTTGGATTTGTAGACGGGAGTCTTCCCCAGCCAGCTGAAGACTCATCCGACTATGAAGATTGGAAGACCATCAATGGATCAAGATGACGATTGACCAAAGGCTGCGATTGAACATCTCACACAAACCCTTGCTACAGACTTGTTGGAACACATATGCAGACGATTTCGTGTGACGAACGGACCTCGTGTTCAGCATCTCAGGAAGTAACTTGCAAACTGCCATCAAGCTGGTCTCATGATCGAGACATGCTTTGGAAAACTTACAAAGAGTTGGCACAGTTTGTCGTGTTACCGTCCAATGCTGAGCTGTGTTTGCAATGGATGTACATGCAAGTTCAGTGTAACTCTAAGGGCACAATGGGAGGAAGACAAGGTCCATGACTTTCTGATGTATCTTGATGAGAATGTGTTCGGAACTGTTTGTTCCTCGCTACTTATGCAGGAAGCCAGGAACCAATTACGAACCTTGAACATGTGTACCTCAAAGTGATTCAAGATGAGGATACTCGGGTACAGAAGCGACCAGGCGATGAACGACATTAGGGGTGGGCACTTTACCCGATATCCGAAGCCGCACCTGAACCCGATCCAAAAAACCGGAACCAAAATCCGAACCGAAGTAGCAAAATATACTAACGGGTATTGAATTAGGAGAGATTAGATATCCGAACCCGAACGGTAATATCCGAACCCGAATGGATATTCGACGATAACCGAATATATGTATAATTAATCTTATATTTGTAGTTTACATCTTTTATTTTATATAAATATTTATATTGATACTACACATACTTTAAGTTTATATGATATACATACAATTACAGAGTAAATAATTTACTACTCACTTAAAATGCATGTCAAACTTTTTATTTCAAGAATTAACAAAAAATTACATCCAAAATTTAAAAACAATAACCAAATTAATGTCTTTTTAGTTTCAAAATGTTATGTCCAAATCTATTAACCATCCAATCTATTAAAAATAAAAAAATAGTGAAGTGAAAGTTAATCCCTCCGTTCCTAAATGTAGGATGTTTTACAGAATTTTGATTTTCCAATATAAAAGATGTTTTTATTTTTCTAGGTAACTTTTACTTTATTAAAAACTGTGTAACTAATCATATTTAATAATTTTTAAATACCATTAATTGGTTGAATATCATTAATTTATAGTTTTACAGATACTTTCAAGACTAAAAGTAATTTTTTTAATATGTGTGATTTTACCTAAACATCTTATACTTAAAAACAGATGGAGTATATTTTTAAATACAAGAATTTGAGAAATGAAAATTTTAATATTTTTTTTTTTAAATCTAAATATCCGAACCCGATCCGAAATAATCGAATCAGAACTAAAAATACCCGAACCCAAGCCGAAGTTTAGAAATACCTGAACGGGTTCTACACCTCTATACCGAAATACCCGAAAATTTAAAATACTCGATCTAAACCCGAACGGGTACCCGAACGCCCACCCCTACCGTACCGAGTCATAGAGTTGTGTTAGGTTGGACTAACCTAAAATCAGATTCAACATGTCACGAATATCAAACATATTTTATTTCATATATATAAAACACGAAGATCACAAGCCTAAAATATTATACATAAGGGTCCATGGATGCAGCCAAAAGCAAAACATATATTCATATATCTTGAAAACGAGTCTTTAGCAAAAGATTTCCAATCTACACTAGCTCCTACAGTTCCGCGGGCGCTATGGTCCTTTCTACTGGTCACCTGCAAAAGGATATGAGGAGGTTCTCACACAACAGTACCAACACGAGGTACACACCATAAAAACATATAATAATCACACAATCACAATAATCCGGGTGTTAGACTAGTCTTGCTATCCACTTAGCCCATACAACGTCTCAAGCCTCAGATCCACAAAATGACACCTAGACCGGTACGGCTTTCATAGCTCAGAAGCCGTCTCTGATGTCAAGAACCTGCATTATAAATTTGTTAACAAAAAATTAACCATGACTCACAGTGATTAACAGATGTGGCTTGACTTTCTGATTCCGGAAGTTGACCAAACCATTTTTCTCCCCTCCAAATCTTCGTCTTCGTACCGTGATGTTAATCCCAAAACCCAACGTCAATGTCTTGAATGGACTGGTCTTGACTGATCAAAACTCCGAAAGAACCTTCTTTCTCTTCTAGACAGTCTTTCGGAACTTCCTGGCAGTTTATCGGTCTACGGAAATGTCTATACTTCTAAAGAACCTCACTTCTTTCTCTCTCTCTCTCTCTCTCTCTCTCTAACCCACGTTTTGGAGTTTCCTTGGTGTGTCTCATTGAGTGAAAATGAACCAGGTAGCTGGGTATATATAGAAGTTGCCAGCCAGGAAGAATGAGCCACCCGATCGCATGTGTGTCATCATGCATGCTTGTGGTCGCATGCGTGGCGACACATGGGCGTCCACATGCCCTGATGCATGCTTCCTTTACATTCCAGGAGACACCACCACGTCCACATGATTCTCAGCATGTTTGGGGTTCATGCGTCGCGACACACGGCCACTGGATGTCAGTTCGCATGCGCTATTCGAAGATACTGTGACACCTCGTGCTTCTGCTTGTCAAGCTGCATGAAACACTCATTCCTGCAGAGACATGTCGTGCTTCGTAGACAGATAGCTTGCTAAGTGATTGACACCACTTTCTGATCCCTTGTGTTGTGACACCTCGAGCTTCTCGGTCGATTTGCGCGATTGCGACCCTTCCAGCATATTTTTGACCTGTGATCAATCCTGAATATTTTCCCGTTCCTAATTTTATGAGCTGAATATTTTTAATAAACTCCAGACTAACTTTAACTTTGAGGGTAAATATTTCCCGAGCCTTCGGCTTCTCCGAAAAATTCCATAATACCAAAATTAGGGTTTTTGTCCAACTTCGGGGTTTTCCATTGATACTATTCCGAGCTCTGTATTTATTTTATTTTTATTTTTTTTTAAAGACGGAGTATTACAACATCTGTCTGTCCTTGGTTTAAAGGATGTATTTGAAGAGTCTATGTCACCTTCGGTATCAGAGATTCAGAAGGAGCAAGACAAAGATGTATTTCAGGGAGAAGTTGGTGAAAGAGGAAGCTGAAAGGCTTGAAAGATCAGATACGACGATGAATCTGATCATTCTTAGTGTGGGAGATCATGTGTTAAGGAAGATCGAATTGTGTACTTCAGGTGCTTCTTCATGGTTTACACTGGAGATGTTTTACCTTTCCAAGACTTTACCGAATATAATTCACTTGGAGCACAAATTCTATATCTTCAAGATGGTTGATACTCAGGATATGGATGAGAATATCGATGGCTCTTGTGTCTTACCTGTCAAGCGTGAATGTAGCTATGTCAGGGGAGGTGCAAGGTGATTATGTTGTTGAATTTGCTACCTTCACATTTTGGCTCTCTCAAGGAAACGCTTAAATACGGCAAGGAAACATTATCCTTGGAAGAGGTGACGGGTTCTGCAAGGTCTAGAGATCAAGATCTTAAAACCTCTAGGGTTTCACATGAAGATGGTGAATGATATTATGCTAGAGGAAAGTCTGAGAAAAAAGATTTTGTGAGGAATGTTAGGGTCGGTTCTAAATCAAGCTCAGGGTCTAGAATTACCTGTTGGTTCTGAAAGAAGCAGACATACACCAGGAATGACTGTTATGTTACAAAGAAGAAGTATGGCGAAGAATCTAAAGCAGCGGTTGTGATAGATCCTTATTGAGAGGATGATGCACTATCGGAAACATATACACAGTGTCATGATAAGTGGGTGATTGGTTATGGATGTTCTTACTATATGACGTGTAGGAGGGATCGGTTTCACATGTTTAAAGAGCTGACTGCGAGACAAATACTTCTTGGTAATAATTGTGCGGTAGGAGTGCAATGGATTGATACAATCAACAAAGCTTATGGAGGGTTGGTCAAGACACTCACAGATGTCACTCCGTGGAGACGCTGGCGGTGGTGTACTACCGATCGATATCGACTCGTCTCATCAGTCGATGCTCAGAGCAATCGTCTCCTCGGATACTTTTTTTCTGAAACAAAGCAAACACGAAAATAAATAAAACTGACAATGAAAACTTATCAATGGGTTGCCTCCCATTAAGCGCTTTGTTATAGTCCTTTGTTTTCTGAAGATTGTTTTGTAAAACTTGTTATTTCTCGCAAAAAAATTCCGCAAGAATGTTTTTCCGATCATTTCATGTTCGGATAGAATCCCTATCATTCCTTTCCCGAAATGATATATACGAAGTTTGATCTCGTATCTTTATTTAAACATGCTCGGCTTATGCGGCATAGTTTCTTCGACATTTCTGGCTCGTATTTGCTCAAAGCATAATTTCTCTGAAGATTTTAACAGTTGATTTCATCATTGCGACTTTCAAAGTGACTCTACGGGAGTATCCAGGCTATTCAACAAGAATTGCAGCAATTCGCCAATCCTAAGTCTAAGTAATCTTTTAAGTTGTGAAAATAGTTAATGAATTTTGATAAAAGTACTCTTTAGTTTATTCAGTATTTGTTTACATGTGATACTGAAAATGATTAACTATAAAGCGTTAGTAAAACTTTCTACTGCAAAACAAACATCCAAATCATGATTAGATCGCACTAAGACGTCGTTAATCCTCACGAGTCGCGAACAAATCAACAAACGTTACTAATATCTGCATATAAAGACAATGTATGCTTTATATTGAGGTCTTGTTGTGAAAAGTTGGAGTCTTTATTACATTAAAACAAGGCTGAGGACCGAGAAAGTTTCCACCTTTCCTTATTGCTGTTCAGCGACCGTTCGAGACTCTCGTCGCTTCTTCTCTGGTAGGGTTTTTGAGAAACTCAAGGAGGAGGTAGCATTCATGTCTAAAGAGCTCGAGAAGCGCCTTCTGGAAGCTGGCAAAGCTCTTCTTCTTCTACCGTCTTCTGTTGATACGCTTCTTCACCTTCTCGACGTGAGCTCCTTTTGTTACATTCTCTCCAAAGAACCCAACTTTTATACTCTTTCCGACCAAAGAACACAACTTTAGTATTACTAGGAGGATCAAGTTAAAAAAAAAAACTGTATTTTTTTTATGTGCTTAAAATTTGAAACATGTTTTGTTGAATGCTGCTTCGATTTTGTTAGAGTTATCTTCTGAAAGCTCGTTCCTTTAATTTGTATGCAGAAACTGTTCATCTGCTTGGTAGAGGTGGAACAGTCACCTCCTAGCTCGATTCAGGAAGCACTCTCTCCGTTGAAGAAAGCATTAGTCGATGAAAGACTCTTCAAGCATTGGAATGTCCATGTGAGAGTCCATGTCGCTTCCTGCTTCATCCAGGTTACGAGAATAAATGCTCCCACTGCTCCATATGTTGACGAACAGATGAGGGTAAGTTACATTCTTGTTTTTTTTTGTAGTTGTTTTCATCTTAATTATGAAAATATAGTCAGTGACTGACAGCTTTCTTTTGTAACCATTTGGGGGCAGGAAGTATTGAAGCTAATTGTATCATCATTTGAACATCTAGATGACAAAAATAGTCTCTCCTATACCAAAAGCACTTCCATCCTTAACACTGTGGCTAAGTACGATGTCTCTTATCTGATGTTGGATCCTGTGTATGATGCACTCTGTATTGAGATGTTCCAGCATTTTCTCAAGGCCTTAAGGTAAAAAAGCTCATTAACTGTCTACACTGCTGCTTGGAATAACTGAGTGTTGCTTATATTTCATTTCCTTTCCAGGGATGATCATCCAGTGGAAGTATTTTCGGATATGGAGAACATTATGACCCATGTTTTAAAAGAAAGCGATGATTTGCCTCCAAAGTTGCTTGCACCAATTCTGCATTATGTCAACGAGACTGATGAGGTCATGCATCCATCCATCCATAGCTTCTTAGTCTTGTTTCAGCAACCAATATATGCATGCATCTTTTGTTTTTAACTCTTTCCACTTCTCTTCCCTTAGGTTCCCTCAATATCACGGAGGTTGGCAGAAAAAGTTCTGCTAAACTGTTCTACCAAGTGCCAAACATATCTTGCTGAAGCAGTGAAATCATCAGGTGTTTCTTTAGATAAGTATAGTAATGTGGTGGCTTTCATATGCGAAGGTGCATCCAGTGTAAGCTCTCTCTCTCTCTCTCTCACCTGTTTGTTTCTCTGGCAGTTGTTTTTACATGCCTTGTTAAGTATATTTTCTAATCGGCAGGATAAACCAAAGAAGCAAGATGATGATGAGCCTCAACAACTTGACAGCAATGCTATCAACAGTGGTCTGGATGAGGAAACTGGTCGTGCTGTGAACCAGAAGAAAAAGGAAAGCTCGATGGAGGCCAAACCATCTGCTGCTACTGCTAGTGCTTCTCAAGAAATAGGTACGGCCCAAGCTAAATTGACAAAGGAGTCTGGAAAGAAGATAGCTTCTGCTAGTAATGCCAAGCCTAGTGTTCCTCCTACAAAGAGAAGCACCTCTGAGATAAAAGCAACGAAGCAGTCAGAGAAACCCATTTCTTTGGGTAATAACAAAAAGGTAAAGATGTTCCCTGACCTGTATTTGAGTAATTTACATGGCTGCCTGCCCTGTCCTTGTGCTGTTTACGAGTGTACTTTAATTGTGTTTCAGACAATCGTTTCCTCTGGAAAGTCAATCTCAAAGTCAAAGACAGAAGTGAAGCAACAACCATCAGAGAAAACTCTTGCTAATACAAGCGCAAAGAGAAAACACAGTCTAGACACAGAGAAAGTATGTTTTTTTCTTAGTTTCACTCACATATAGTAACTGTTGGTCATATAAAGGAATGCGGAAAACAATAGTTAGCTATGCATGCTTGCAGCTTCCTATCACTATGCATGGCTCTGATCGAGTTCTTTCTATTTAAATCTTTGTTCTGATTTAATTCAATGGCAGGCATTTGATGACCGAAAGTATGATAAAACTTTAGTTGGATCAAGAATCAGAGTCTGGTGGCCACTTGATAAGATGTAAGCGTTATTTTCTCTCTGCTTCCTTTGTGCTGAACCTGGTTGCATATTTATATTTGTAAATGAGCTATATCACATTTTTACTGCAGGTATTATAGAGGTGAAGTTACTTCATATGATCCTTCCAGAAAGAGACATATGGTAAGGCCAAATTATATCAGGCTTCTATATAAATATATATATCTTGTTTGTTTGTGCTACACTTTTCTTTCATATGGTTCTGTTTTTTTTATTTTATTGTTGTATGCTGGTTAACAGGTTGTCTATGAGGATGGAGATCAAGAAACTTTAGACTTAAAAAATCATAACTGGTATCTTGTGGAGGCATCAAAATCGTCAAAGGTTTGTGTCTGACTTTTCTGTTTTTCTTGATGTTGGGAGTAAGATGGTTAACTGTCATTTGATCTTCCCAATCAGCACAAGGATAAACAGAAGGCCGCAGAAGTTTCCAACCGTGAGCAAACTGGTGCACCTAAGAGGAGGCTGAACCTCTCACTTCCTCCTGACGAGGATCCTGCAGAAGCTGAGACTCAGGCACGCAAGCGAGCTCGAGTCCAAAGCCACAGCCTCCATAAATCTCATGGTGAGATGGAGAAGCCCACTGCAGAAGGAGAACCCTCTTGCCACCATCGCAAATCTGGTTCTGAGCTTGGACACTCTCAAACTTGCTCTATCACACATCAGTTGGGTAAGGTCAAACAGAGCATCACAGACACGATAAACAGTGTAAGAAAGTTTGGCTCTGAGGTCGAAACAAAGGAACAGACTATTGTTGACATGTTAACCAGTGTGAGACAGTTTGGCTCTCAGCTGGAAACAAAGGAACAGAGCATTGTTGACATGTTAACCAGTGTAAAACAGTTTCGCTCTGAGCTCGAGACAAAGGAACAGAGAATTGTAGACACTTTAAACAGTGTACAACAGTTCAGATCTGAGATCAAGAAAAAGGAAGATAACCTAGTAGCTTCGCTGCATGAAGTTGACGTGTTAGGTAAGTAATCTGTCTTTTTTTTTTAATTTATTGGCTGTGTACTTTGGTTCTTGGTCTCTGATAATGTGATGTTGGAACTAACAGGGGAGAAGATATCTGGAATCAACAAAATCCTCAACTCATAATCAAGTTTAGGGTCAAGAAATGGGATCAGAGACTTTTGCAAACCCATTTTGTTCAACGATGGAGTTTAAGTAGTTGACCAAAGAAAAAAATCTTTTGTGTAGCATTCTCTCTAGAGACATTTTAATTTTGGAATTCTCGTCTAAAATATGCAAACTAAACAGTGACATTATGGTTCAGCGTATGCTCTAGTTCGGGGTTGAACTGTGTGTATATCCTTTCTTCTCAGCAGTCAGCACCGTCTTGGTTCTCTGCTATTACTTATTCTCAACTTATCCACTTTTTAAATGTTTGCAAATTTTCTTTTTTTTTTTTGTATGTCGATTTTAAACGTTTATAATTGTTAAAATTCTTCTATTGCTACATTTTAAAACTTATCGATGTGTTATTAAACAGCAGCATACTGAGGGAAAAAATCGTCGGTATGTCGTCGGAATAACGCTATTCTGAGGACATACTGACGAAAAAAGTCTTCGGAAATTCATATTTTCTCGGAAATCCCTCGGAAATTTCCGACGGAATTTCGAGGAAACTAAATTCCGAGGAAACTCCGAGGACAATAAGTTCGTCGGAACGTTCCTCGGAATATACCGAGGGACGCCTTCCTTGGAATATTTCGATGGAATTCCGATGGTCCAATCCTCGGAAGTTTCGACGAAACATTCCTCGGAATGTTCATCGGGAATTTTCGAGGAACGTGGCCCTCGGAAAATTCCGAGGAACTTCTTTCCCTCGGAAATTTCCGAGGAACTCTTCCTCGGTATATTCCGACGACTTTTTCCGAGGAAAAGTTCGTCGAAAATTTCCGAGGGTGCTTTTCCTCGGAATTTCGGAAAAAATTAATTTTTTTAAAAAAATTATTTTTTAAAAAAAAATTAAAATTTTTGAAATTTAAATTCGAAAATATAAAATTAAAATTAAAATTAAAATTGAAAATATATTAGATAATATTCAAAGTTGTACAAATAAAAATAAAACATTCCGAGTTTTTGAAAAGAAAAAAAAAACTACGGGTCTTGAATGTTCGGGAACACCTCGTTCGGGTACATCCTCTTCATCATCTCCATCATTTGCTTGTTCAGCCTCTTCTGTGTCTCATAGCCCGCCTGTTGAGCTGTCATCTGAGTCTTCAACGCAGATATGCGATCATCCTTGTCCTTCAGCTGAGCCGTAAGTACTTCTGGATCAACATAGGGCGGTGGGGGTAGGTTGTATGGTGTAAGAATGACTGGCCATAGAGAATACTGTCTTCCACTCTTGCCAAACGGGCTGAAACCATCAGTACATAATCCAAGGTAGACATTTCTTCTCTCATACGCAAAGTCGGGATACTTTGATTGGAAATGCTTCCACGCTTTTGCATCTGAAGGATGTCTGATCTCACCATCTGTTGAGTGCTCCGCATGCCATCTCATTGGTTGCGCTGTGCGTTCAGAAAGATACAACCTCTGCAACCTTTTCGTCAAAGGCAAATACCACATCCTTTTATATGGCACTGGAACTCTTCCACTCATATCTTTATAACGAGGCTTCCCACAAAATTTGCATGAAACCCGCTGTTCATCTGCCCTCCAATAAATCATGCAGTTGTCTCTGCATACATCTATTACCTGATACGATAAACCAAGACCAGCTACGAGTTTCTGAACCTCGTAGTATGAGCCAGGAGCTACATTATCTTCGGGTAGAATACCTTTTACATAATCAGCAATCACATCCACACAGTCTTCAGCCAAATTATAATCCGTTTTAATGCCATCAATCTTGTAGCAGATGATAAAGCTGAATGACCATCTCTGCAACCTTTGTACAATGGTTGCTTTCCAGCATCCAACATATCATAAAATCTCCTAGCTTCTGCATTGGGTAAATCTTCCCCTCTAAAATGATCATTTACCATCTGCTCAGTACCTACACCATAATCTACATCCGTTCTAATTGGTTTTTCTAATCTAACCGCTGGCTGAGGTTCGCTAGTACTACCATGTTCATAATCAGTTTCCCCATGATGATACCAAATTTAGTAACTTCGTGTAAACCCACTCAAATATAGATGAGTCCAAACATCCCACTCTTTAATAACCTTTTTATTTTTACAATTAGAGTAAGGACATCTTAACATACCTGTTTTTGCTTCCGGTTGTCGGTGAACTAACCCCATGAATTCGGTTATACCTCGTTGGTATTCTTCCGTAAGCAATCTCGTGTTCGGATCCAAATGAGGTCGATCGATCCAAGAACGAAAATAATTTGAAGAAGACATGTTTTTTATGAATCAAATTCGTGTGTAAAGAGAGTGAGAGGGAGGATGAAGATATGGAGTGAATGAAGAGGAAGAGGGGTGCTTATATTTATAGTTGAAATTCTGCCGACAGACCGAGGAAATTCCGACGGAATTCCGATGCCAACGGCTAGTTCGTCGGAATTTCCTCAGAATTTTTAAAATCCCCCAACAGCTCTCCAACGGCTCTCTAACGTCTATAATATTTCCTCGGAATTCATCGGTTTTTTCCGAGGAATACAATTTTCTTCGGTATTCCATAAGAATATTCCGACGAAATGATGTTTCCTCGGAATTCCGTCGGTATATTCCGAGGAAATTCCGAGGAAACCAAATTTTGTGTTTCCTCGGAATATCCTCGGAAATTCTTCGGGATATTTCGAGGATTTCATTTTCCGTCGGAATGTCCGTCAGAATACCGCTGTTTTCTTGTAGTGTTAGCTTCGAAACACCTTGGTTTTCATGTTCACGCACGGTTTGAAACGTAATTATGTCAAGTATGTACTATTCACATTACTATTTTGAAATTTAATATTCAAATTATTATGCACGAAATGATATAAAAATGAAAAATTGACGAGTTGATTCTCTGTTCATTCCGTATTCTATATGTTTAAATGTATACTACTTAAAAACTTCTCATTGGAAAAAATGAGAATGCTTACCAAAAAGAGAGAGAAGATCCTGATTCCATAGATGCACGAGTTTAACATGGTTTTGTTAGCAAAACAATTATGGCAATTAGTTCAATTTCCGGACTCTATGTCAGTTAGGATGTTGCGTGGAAGATATTGTAGACTTATGGATATTTGAGACCATTTCTCTTCAAAATTTTGTTTTTAAAAACATAAACACTTGGATAATTGAAATATATTCTTAACATTTGCCAAGTAACAGCCCAAACAGAAATTTTCTACAAAACCAAAATAGTTATTTTTTTAGAAATTACACTAATTTAAATCAATACTAATCTAATCAATTTTAAATATTGAGTACTTAGCAGTTCATTTTAACCGATATTTTTAAAGAAAAAATTGCAAAATTTTGTATCAAATATTATGTACAAGCATATTTATAAGAGGTTATAAAACCTACTTAATAGAATAGATTATATATATATATATATATATATTTATATTTATATTTATTTTTCTTTTGAAAAAAAGAATAAATTATATATTGGTTTCACTAAATCTTAATTATCAACATATTAACAGTTGTTACGAAATCGGATAAGACTGATCCAACAATAGTAACACAAATCCAAACAACAGTATATCTAATCAAATATTTTAAATTAACAATAATTTGGATTTTCAGTTTGATGAACTAAAATGAAAAGGAAACATAACCAAGTTTCAACGATGGTCAAAATCTAGGACAATATTATTCCCAAGTCTTTAAGAGTTTAATCTGCCCTCAATATTCTGAAACCCGACCTAGATCCACGGTCGAACCGGAAATCTAGTTATCCTATAAATAATTTGGTTTGAGTTTTAACAAAAACCATTATTTAAAAATTCAATAAAACTCATAAAAACAGTTAAACCCATAATCAAGCTACTAGTTGAACTAATAGTTGACCCACTAGGTAACTTTTACCTTTTTATAGATTTTTAATTACGTTCTTAGAATCTATTTGTATTCTAAATAGGAAGTTAGGTTTTTAGTTTTCTGTAATATTTTCTTCCTTTGTTGTCATCTTTGTATGTTCTTTGACACTTTTTTATGTTTTTGATTTTTTTGTCTATAGTAAATCTCAGTTAAGACACGCCCTTTATAGTTTTGATTTTTATTTGTATTTTTTAGATTTTGATAAAATTTCACCATACTATTTATAGAAAATGAAGTGAACGATGTTAGAGATAACAAAAATTTATTATTCAGACATTTTAACACTTATGAATTTGAAGTCTTGATTTTTTTTATTATATACCATAACTCCTAATTTGTTACAAAAAAAATGTTAAATAGTCTAAATATTTTTGATATTTTGTTTGTAAAATGAAAATAAAAACAAAAAATAACTAAATTTAAGTATTTTTATATATTTTAAAATAATAAAATATTTCTTATATTTTTCAATAGATAATATATTATTATATAACAAAATTAGTTTATTTGTTAATCAACGGTTCGTTCGCGGTCGACCCAATATCCGGGTCGAGTTTAAAAGCCTTAATTTCCCCATTCAAGTTTTTCATTTGCAGACACCTCCCAAGCTACATTATCTTCAAAATATTTATGGTATGAGATGAAAGTAACCTTGTTCTAAATTATCATCTAAATAGTTATGGCATGAGCTGAAAGTACCCTTGTTCTAAAGTCCAAATCGGGAAGTCGTCTTTGTTGCAAGCAATCGAAGATAAGCCAGGCTATATAACCGCACTGGACCAAAGTCTCTTTAATTTAAAAGTTCTTTTTTTTACCCCTTCAGTTAATAAACCCAATATTCAGAAAATAAAAAAGAAATGAGGTGTTCACAGCTTGCAGTACTTGTTGAACCATACAGCAATGTTGAGAAAGCTTTCATAATCCGTCTGCGGTCTGCATAATAAAACAATCACAAGATGATTTAGCTATGAACAAACGTTCTCATAGAGATGCTACAGCTATAAACAATATAAAAGAAGACAGCATTTGTTTGTTTGTGTTTGTCTACCTGTCTAGGGGATGATTGTCATTGGGAAAGACTAACACTTTAACCTCAACTCCTTTCTCCTTTAAGGCTCTCACGTACTATACAAATCAAGAATACATGAATAAACAATATTACCAATAATGTTTTGGATCTGCAAAGTTGAAAGAGTTGCAGATTGATCTTACTTGAATTCCGTTTGAAATGGGAACACGGAGATCCATAGTTCCCAAGAGAAACAAAGTGGGTGTTTTCACCTGCACAAGAAGGATCATTAAATGAATGTCTTCAAACTTATCGAAGAAGAACGGAAGTGGTGTGGTATTGACCTTTGAGATGTGTGATATGGGAGACATTTGATGAAACCGAGACATATCTTCGGGTGATGGGGCTTCTGTATAGTGAGTCTGGTCACCATAGGCTTCAAAGAAACACCAATCAGGTATATCCGTAATCCCAACCATTGACGCAAGGTTGCATACAGGATTTCTTGCAGCTGCTGCCACAAATTTATTCGGGGCCTATTGCAAAACTTTGGTATAAGAATTCTATTCCGGTGCCATAACTTACAAAGGTGAGTGAAGTGAACTACATTACCTGGCCAATCAAGTGTGTGGTGAGAAACCCACCATGAGAACCACCTAGTACGGTTATTCTAGACGGGTCTGCAAGTCCCATTTCAACAGCGTGGTCTACAGCCGAGAGCACATCATTCACGTCTTGTGATCCAACTTTTCCAGGTAGAGACTGCAAAGCATCTTCCCCAAATCCCAACGAACCCCTTTCAACCCAAATGAATCACCAAAAAAACAAGTTAGGATCTCCAGAAGGTTGTTTATTAACTAATGGAGATGGAGCTGTATATGAACCTGTAATTTACAATCAGCAGACTGTATCCAATTGAGGAGAGATATGCCAAAGTCTTGGAGAAGCTGCAAGGTGCGACCGAATGAGGGCCTCCATGGACAATAACAACTAAAGGATCACATATCCCATTCTCCTTGGACTTTGAAGACGATACATATATAGCTTCAATTGGTTTTTTGGCCCCTTGATCATATGGAAATTAATTAGTCAGAAAGTTTATCAACCAAAAACGAAAACAACAAATAAGATTGAGAGTTAAAGTACCTTTGGTAAGACATTCAGAAACATTACTGACTGGAACTTTGAGAATTTTAAACTCAAGAGATGAAAGCCCAGACGTGACCTGAAGCGGTGGAAACAAAAAAATTAGTACAGAAAAAGATTAACATCATTCGAATTTAGAGGATTTGGCTAATACGATTTAACCTTCTCAGAGCTTTTAAATATTGGGTTTGGGATATCTAACCACTGCCATGAAGGCCTCCCAGCTGGATCAACAACTTTCTTTCCATATTTAATTTCAGGAACACTCACTGGACTGCTACACACTACTCAGGAAAAAAAAAAAGAAAAGAAAAACATACAGATGTTCCAAACCTGGTGTGTGTTTTAAGTTTAAGGTGACATTGTCACAGTTAGTAACTGAGATTAAGAGTTAAAGATGTTACCGGCAACAATATCATCACCATCTAGCGCAAGAACGCTCCATGAACAATCTGAATCATTAGGGCTGGCACGTGACAGTTCACCACTGTAATTTTTCTACCATCAGTTAGCATAGCAGCAGAAGAAGATAACTTGGAAACTTATCATATCTATTCATCAGTCACCTTAGCATATTTAGGCTGAGTATTACCCTACAACTGTGCCAGTAGGAAGACAACATAAGAGTATGTCCATCTGACAGCCACGGATCACTCAGCAGGCCAGTAACATAGAGTCCAGGGAAACAACCATCATCAGCACAATTCACAACTGGAATCTGCATTACAAGATGTATTTGAATATATCAAATAACAGTTTGTGATTTTTTTAGTTTAATTGCCACTATAAAGACAGATTCATTGGTGTAGAGAGAGTAGTTATAAGTTGTTAAGAAACAAAAAGTGTCCAGCTCATAGAAAGTTTGAAGCTTCTATAGGGAGAAAAAGGTACGTATAATCTCACCAGATCAACAATATCAGTTGACTCAGAAAGTTTCCCATCACTTGGCCAGTTAATCTTATGAAGTGACTCGGTTCCCCAATGCGCCCCGGAATCAACAGCGGTCTTTGCGGATAAAAACAGAAGAAACTTGCCATCTTTGCTGTGAGAGAAGGAAAAAGATGAGAGTAAGTTCTTTAACTGGTCATAACTAAAACGAACATTGCACGTTAACACTACTACAAGTAAGCTGTGTAAGATGGCTCAGTTGTAAACAGAGTAGAAAGGAGAACAAATGCTTTTGGTAAATACATAATTCAAAAAATTTCATAAGATGTAAACCTGAACAGTGGGGAAAAACCGCTGCTTATGCTCTTGGTCAAATTATGAATAGGGAATGCTTCCTTTGCATTATCTCTGGAACACAAGTAAACGCAAACTCTGTAAGATTTTATCGGAAATTAGGAACTATCAAGTTGTCTTCTAGTGAGTTATAGTAACCACAAACTCACTTTGGTTCATCCGATCCAGCCGAAGCGTCTCTAAACTTTATTGCGTATATGGAACATGGTCTGTTGTAGCAGTACTTAATACCAAACTTTCTTTTATCTCCTAACCATCCGGCAAAAACTAAATACTTAGCTGAGCCTTTACTGCTTGGACTCCAAACAACCTGTCCAACACTTATCGATCTTGGAACTCCTTTGATATGCTCGACCTCTCCACTGCTAGAGAGACGAGAATTAGAAAATGTAAAGAGTAACTATTCTTGTTATTATTTTTATGAAACCTGTCAACATTGATAACAAACAGGGCAGGCTGCCTTTTTCCGGCATATGCTTCTCCCCATTCCTCTTCCCAATCTCCTTGACCTTTCCAGCTTCCAATATCCTTGTCCAAACCAACATTGTCTTTCGTGTAATAGCCTAGATGGTCAAATGTAGGTTTGGGAAGAGATGGTTCCTCAGCAACATAAGCAACACAAGTCTCATCTGAGTTCCAAGAGATTCCTTCAAACCTGCATCATACATACACACACACACAAGCCTCACTCAATTTTTCTACTTCCCCAAGACATTGAATTTGAAATAAGCCAAAAAAAAAGAAAAGTAGAGTACCATCCATCAACGTATACAGAGCCATGAACTTTCTGTGGAATATGAAACTCCTTCTCTAGATGAGAAGAACTCCATATCTCAAACTTTGTAGGAGATTCTTTATCATCAGGATTCCGGACTACAAGGAGCTTCAGACCCGAAGGAGAGGGGACAAAAGCAGATGCGCCGGTCATCTCCACAGGAAATGGCGCCCAGTGAAAGTTTACAGACAGGTTACTACTCTCTTTTGAGATATGTCCAGATAACATAAACTTCCTCCTCTTATTAGCCAAAAGGTTTGCTTGACTCATGGCAACCATTGCCTGAGGACCTGCAGTATAAGTGAATATTTTTTATTCCAAAGAAGAAGTTTGATATGTGAAAGGTGGTTGGTCATTCATTACCAGAACCAGAGTTAAAGATCCAAGCTTTGTCAATGCTGGGAATAGTTATAAACTCTTTGATTAACTTGGACTGTGTTGCATACTCTTCCTCACTAGTTTGGTCTAATTCCTTAACCGTGTCAGTTCCATAAGAATCCATGGTTAACTGATCTTGTAATCCAACCTTTGCAACTGAAACACATAAATTGCAAAACAGTTCCAGTAATCAATCATATTCATCATCCATAGTTTTAAAACCAACAACCAGTATACAATCAGACATCATTTGGATCAATTGTCGATTGAATCAAAGAATGAAACTTTACAATTGAAAACCATCAAACAGAAGAAGAAACCTGTCGTGATAACACAGATCGAGAGACAAACAGCGCAGAGAAAAAGGGCTTACGAAGATTGAAAGAGTGATGATGATACTTGGGAGATGAAGATGAGAGGAACGGAAGTCAAATTCCAAATGATGGAGAAAGTGAGTGAGTGGGTGGGTGAGTAAAGATTCTCGACATCTAAATAAACAAAATATAATAAATTACGTTGTGAACTTTCGACGTTGCATTATCTTAATATTTTCTTTACCTTCAAACTTTTTTTAGTGGCAATTTATAAGCCCTCAAATTGTAAACACTACAAATAAACATATCTTTGAATCCACAGAGCACTCGCGTTCGGGTAGTCGAATGGATTCGGTTCGGGTCTATTCGGATTTCGTTTTTTCGAGATTAAAGATTGCAGCTCCATTTGGGTATTTCTAAGTTTCAGTTCGGGTTCGGTTTGGATCATTACGGGTTCGGTTCGGATTCGGATAACCCATTAAAATTATTTTTAAAATTTTAAAATTCATTATATACTTTAAATTTCTTAGAACCTAAAAAAAAATAATATATTACATACGAATTTGAATAACATATATTAAAATACCTAAACTTCACATAAAAATTTGATTTGGTTTGAATATTTAGATAAATAATCAATAGATATTTCAAGTATTTTTAGTGTTTTGAGTATGTTTTAGCTATTTTAGACTTTTTTTTAATTATTTGTATATATTTTCAAGTATTTTAGACAATTTAAAAGTGTCTTATATATTTTGGGTGTTTTCAATAGCTATTAAATCTAAAATATATTTATACAGGGGGTATAGAAATCTATTTCGGATACATTCGGGTACCCAAAATACTTTGGTTTGGATCAGGCTCGGTTCTGGTTCTTTAGATACCAAAATTTTGAACCCATTCGGATATTTAATCAATTTTGGTTTGGGTTCGATACTACTTTTCGGATCGGGTTTGTTTCTTCGGATTCAGATTTTTT
This sequence comes from Brassica napus, assembly GCF_020379485.1. Lineage (NCBI taxonomy): Eukaryota > Viridiplantae > Streptophyta > Magnoliopsida > Brassicales > Brassicaceae > Brassica > Brassica napus. Next base: position 246,355 of record NW_026014872.1, read on the forward strand.
GCCTAGTCCTAGTGACATATATGAGAAGAAACAGATTAACAGATTGATAAATAAAAAAAAAAACCAGAGAGATTTAATGTGGTTCACCCCTAGGGTTACTACGCCAACGGGCAAAGAAAATACTTTATTGATGGATGCGAGTTTTTCAGAGTACACTTCGTGCTACAGAATAGGGTAAACCCTTCCTGACTCAACTCTTCCTGAGTCAGGAAGGTGTCGTTATCGGAGGTCGGCTTTTAGGGTTGGATTTTGGATGGAGCTATTTTCCCCTTGTCGCTCCGTGTACCTCCGTAGATGTCTAATCTGTGCCGTCGTCGCTCTCCTCCGAGCTTCAGTGTTCTTTTGCAGGTGTTAGTGGATGAGCTCCGGTTGGATTCGACATCTGAACCCGTCTTTTCTTCATTCCGGAAGAACTGAAACTCATGCTCTTGGAGATGTTGTTTCGTTCTGTTCCGGCGGCTCGGTTTTTGGAGTCAAGACTAGGAACTCGTGATGGAAGGTCTTGTGTGGCAGTTTACGCACCAGTTTGGTGGGGAACCCGTTTCTGCGTTTGAAAAGAAATCTGCAACTAAGGTATCTTCTCATTATGTGGTTCTTTTGGCTTGGAATCCATATAATAAGGCTGGAGTACGACTGATATCTGGACGGGACTTGAGGGTGAAGTATGCGCCTTGGCGTTGAGTTGGTATGATCCAAGTTCTGAATGTCAATTAAGTGGTGATCTCCAGCAAGGTCTTAGTTTGGAATTCATCTGTTAAGTCTAGTTTTCAGTTTTAGTCAATGCTCGTGTAATTAGTGGTTTAAGGGACAGTTCATTTTCACCATTTTGGTAAAGTGAATTTGTTTCCATGGTGGTCAAAGTGATAGGTAGTTAGATGAGGCAATGTAGGATCCAAATAAGTGATCTTAGATGATGCTACATCTACTTCCATATATCACATTGTGGTTAAAGCCTCTTGAGGCATTGTGGTCAAAATTGTTTGTATCAAAACATTTGGCTAATGATAAGTTGATGTTGAGTTAAAAAAAAAAAAAAAAAGAATAGGGTAAACCCTAAAGATATATATATATAAGAAAGAGTTTAATGAAACTTTTCATATTTCTCGGATTTGGCACATGATCGAACGATCCGCGCCGAAAGGATCGATTTATCTCCGCCAGGGATCGACAGATCCACACTTCTGGGATCGACAGATCCCTTACACAGATAGGTAGATTCATGACTACTAGATCGACCGATCTACGTCAGCTCGCAGATTCAAAGCATATTTCAACAAATCTCCACTTTGACTTTGATTCTGTTTCGTTTCATAAATAAATAAAGTAAATATTCAATGATTAATTTGATAGACTATCGCCAAGCTATGAAATTAATCAACTTTGTTTTATTTTTGACAAAAAAAGTTATCATAGCATATATAAATATAAAATATAAAAAGTTAGAAAGTGCATATTTTATGGTTTTATGCAAGATCATTTTATGGATATGCTCTATTTTAATAAGAAGTTTAATTTCTTTGCAATGGCCTATGGAGGCTAAAACATAAATATATCCAACTTCACTAATTTATATTTTTATTACTAACTATTTAATTTTATTTTTATTCCTAACTATAGATTTTTATGGATAATTCTCCTAAATAAACAATTTTCAATTTTTATCATAAAAATAGACCCTAAAGAGGAAAATGATCAAAATGTTTTATTTAATAGGTAAAAAGACCTTAATACCTTAGATATATAAAAACAAATAAATAATAAAAAAAATTATAGTTTCAGATAATATGTTTTCAAATTTAAACTTTTTTATATTTTTTTTTCATTTTGATTTCATTTTTTATTTTTGTAATTCAAAATACTTTTTGAAACTATTTTTCAAATTTTTATTTTCGAATTTTTAATATTTATTTTTTATTTTATAAAATTTTAAAATTTAATCCCAAATTTCCACTCTTTTATTCTAAACTAAGGTTTAGATTAGTTAACCGTAGGGATATAAATGTATATTTACATTTTTAATGAATATTTTGGTCATTTTAATCTTTAATTAGAGTATATATTTGTGACAATGCTTTTTTAGTGATATCCTAAGATATTTATGTATATATATTCCTATATTAACCTGACAGTGTTTTGGTGTTCTCTGTGGTTTTGCTATTATTGTACTACTTTAACACAAAACCTTATGCTTGTGATCCATCGACATTACTTAAGTATCCTCCTAACAATGAAATGGATGCTAAGTAAACTTCAACGAGGGTTTCAATCGATTTTCATAAGATCTGTATAAATTTGTGTCTCTGTAATTATGTGTTGAGACTTGAGAGATTGTAATATTTGTTTTGCACGAGAAAATAAGGTATAAATAAAAAGCTATAACTTGGTTTTCAAGGAAACAGGAAAACCATGTAGAACAATCAAAGAGCTTACAAATCTAAACAAGTTACCAAATCCAACAGCAACAGGTATGTAATACAACAAGCTACCTTCAACGATATTTATTGTATCAAAGCTACAAATAGACCACTGATGCTTCAAAACCCCGGTTCATCATTCGTAATTTGGTTTATTGTTTTCGAAGGAAGCCGAGACAGAAATCATTCTCCATACGCTATCGGAGACATCTCAAGCGACTACTTGAAGCGAGTTTCCGTACACCGGTTTATCTCAAACCACAAGTCCACAACTCTGGCAAGCGGATTCACATTGGCTGGGACAAAGAAGAGAAAAGACAACAACACAGCTTCAACGCTCACATATGATCAACCTGCAGGATCTGTGAGCATATCATTTGCTAAGCCCACTTTTGGGCTGACAATAAATGAAGACAAACCGAGCTTTCTTAAACCGCAAGTTTCTCTAGACTCCTCTGAGAAGATACGGTGGTACGATCTAAATCAGGATCTTTCATGATATGACCTCTTTTAAGATTTGAAGAAAGCTTGAACGGAGGACTGAGAGTGGTGCCAGACTCAGTGTTCGAAGACCCCCAAGATGTGTGTTTAACTTCTAATGTGAAGTTTAATTTGTTTATATTATTATCACAAATTGAACGTTGGCAACATGGTCGGGAGTTAAAAAGGTAGCCAATTCAAAATAAGTTTATTTGGTTCTGTGTAATCCATATACCAGTTGCACATACATACACATTTGTTTACTACAAACACAAATACCGAATTAAACATCTACTTCAGTGGTCACTATACTTGACTACGAAACAATGGTTCAATGGTCTAAGAATGAAGTTGCAACATTGTTATAAAATCGCTTTTGAGGTTCACACATTTCCTTGCGATTTTTGCGGTTACCGTACCGTCCTCCAATCGATTAGATCATCGATGCTTTCGGTGTGTCTATTTTCTTTCATTGCGGGAATGAAACAAGTAGCCAATGTCCTAATTTCTTGAGACCGCATAAAACAGATAGAATTTGCTCCAGTGCTGAGCTCCACCAACAAAACTCCCAAAGCGATATATCACAATCGTCAAATACCTTGGCTTGATATTTCTCATCCAGCTCTATGTTTGTATACATGTTTCAGAATTCAGATAATGATGCAGCTGAGTGCAAAATATGAAAAACTCTACCGACATCAGTAGCAGTACATTATATACTATATAGAAATTGAAGATACAAGTCATAAATAATATCCATGTAGGATTTAACACTATAAAACAAAATATGACAAATCAACATTATAATTTAATATCTTAAAAATTTCAAAAGAATTCAAAAAAAAATTATTAAAAAAATAAAATATAGCTCAAAATAAAATAAGATAATCAAACAAAACAAAAATATTAAAAATTAACTTTATAAACAAAATATTTATAAAATTAACATAAACCCTTTACTAACAAAATAATAAATTCTAAAAATGCAATATTTTCTAAAAATACAATTTCCAAGGACTTTAAACTATATTAGTTACAAAATTTTCTTAAGATATGACTAGGAACTTTTTCACATAGAATTTAAAATTATCAATAAAAAATATATAAAATCAGTATCTTATTAAATATTTTGAAATATTAAAATTTCAAAAAAAAATGAAAATTACTATAAAAAAATATTGTAAACACGTATCAATATAAAATAAGGTACAATAAAAAAAATTAAAAATCCTTGAAAACTAATTCACTTAATATATACTTCAAATTTGAAAATTCATGATATAATATAATTACCAGAAAATATGTCTTAAAATGCAAAATTTTAAATAATGCAAGATTTCAAGAATATAGACTACATAAATTTAAAACATATATGATTTCCAAACTTGATGTTATATTCCATTAAAAGTATTCGTATATAATTTAAATCCAACAATGTTCTATTAAATAGTTAAACTAATAAATGTTTTTGAAAAAATATACCAATTTAGCTAATGGAGGATATTAGGCTTGGGAATTTTATCCGAGATCCGGATTCGATCCGGATCCGATCCAAAAACTCGGATATCTGGAGGTGTCGAATCCGGATCTGGATAGTAAAATGTTGGATCCGTCAAAGCCGGATCCGGATCCGGATATATTGATTTTTTTAGTCTGGATATCCGGATCCGTAAGTTTTATTAATAACTATTTCAAAAATAGTAGTATCAATATATAAAAACAAACTTTACTTAATATATTTTCATTTTTATAATAGTATATGTAAATTTTATGTAAATTTTGTAATATTATACATAGAAATAATCAAAAACATTATATATTTTTTTATTTTTAAATTATGTTTAATATTTTATATATATTAATATTATTTATTTATTTATTTTAAGGATCCAAATCATGATCCAAATATCCGCCGGATATTACAATTTTTAGAAGGATATCCGACACCAGAATATCCGAGAACCCCGGATCTGGATAAAGATCCGATATAGAAAAAATCATTTTGTTTAGATCCGATTTTTAAAATACTTTTTTCCAAAAAGTTGCTTGAAAGACACAATACATATTATGATCTTTCAAATTTTTTTAATTGCACATACTTAGAAAAATATTTTTATAAATTTACCAAAACAAATTTTCTTAAATGTATGAAAATTACGTAAAACATAGATTCAAAAGATATAATCCATGCATAGCGCCTAGAAAATATCTAGTTGATTATATAATTGCTAAATGATTCATTGGTTTTTCTCTTGCAATCCCCTATATATTATTTGAGAAGCATTGCAACATTTTTTTGTAGCCACAAATCATCACTAGAACGATTCTTAGAAACCTTAGAGAAATAGGTTGGTCCATTTAAATATATAATAAAAAAATTTATTAAACCACAATAAATACATTATTAATGTGATTCATTATTTCCTTAAATAAGATTATGGAATTGCCTAATATGGCTAAAGTATATATGACAATTAATGAATTTTAATAATAAAGATTTGATAAAAATAAGTGTGTATTATAATTATATTTTTAAATTTTTAGCTATTAAAATAAATTAAACAATAATAGTAATCATATAATAAAAATTAAAAAAAATTAATTATATATTATATTTTGAATTTTTAAAACGAGTATAAATTACTAAAACTATCAAAAGTTTTACATTCAAATTTTATGATCTATGATTTTAAACTTTTGTTATCACATGATACGGTATTACAGGAATGCTTCATCCTTGGAACCGATTCGTTTCTTCTTCTCCGTCATATGGCTGGAGGAGTATTATTTCTGCTAGATCTCTGGTTTGTAAAGGACTAATTAAAAGGGTGGGAACAGGTTCGTCTATCTCTGTATGGAATGATCCTTGGATCCCAGCCACTCGCTCGAGTCCAGCAAACAAAAATTTTCCCAACTTTTATCCAGACCTCACAGTGGATTCCCTCATTAATTCGGAATCTCGCTCATGGAATTTACAGGCAATCACGACTCTAGTGGATCCTACGGATGCAAAAATTATTGAAAGTATTCCTTTAAGTAGGAACCAGTTTGAGGATAGGAATGGATGGCATTTTACTACTAATGGAAAATATTCAGTCCGATCAGGTTATCAAGTGGAACGAGTCTATCCTGATAAGGAAAAACTACCAGATTTTTATGGCCCTACAGTGGATATACTTAAAGCTTTCTGTTGGAAAGTTCGGTGCCCCCCAAAAATAAGACATTTTTTATGGCAACTTCTCTCGGGATGTATATCGGTAATGAAAAATCTCAAGGCAAGAGGGATACAAGGAGATATATGTTGTGCTCGATGCGGAGATCCGGAAGAATCAATTAACCATGTATTTTTTGAATGTCCGCCGGCACGCCAAGTGTGGGCATTATCCAAGATTCCATCGTCTCCTAATATCTTTCCTATCACCTCATTATTTGCTAATATGGATCATCTTTTTTGGAGAGTTCAGCCAAAGATGGATGACCATCAGTTTGCATGGATTTTATGGTATATTTGGAAAGCCCGAAATAACAAAGTTTTTAGTAATCTGGATATTGATCCGAGGGATACTCTTCAATTAGCTGAATTAGAATCATCACTTTGGGCAGAAGCACAGGTGGGAAATGATCCTACGAGGGAGCCTTCGGTACAGACCAGTTCCTCCCTAGCAACACAAGGTCGATGGTGTTTCATAGATGGTTCATGGAAAGATAAGGATTCTTTTTCAGGGCAAGGTTGGTATAGTACTTTACAGGGGTTTGATGGTCTGTTAGGGGCAAGGAATGTAAGGGCATGTCTTTCACCCCTCCATTCGGAGGTAGAGGCTTTGATTTGGGCAATGGAATGTATGAAGAATTTAAGACAGTTACAAGTAACGTTTGCGACGGATTGTTCTCAATTGGTGAAGATGGTTTCAGAACCAGAATAATGGCCAGCATTCGAAAGCTATTTGGAAGATATCAAACTTCTCAAAAGAAGTTTCCTCAACTCAGACATCGTTCATGTTCCTCGGACGGCGAACCTTCAGGCGGATAGCTTAGCACGCAATGCTAGGAAACAATCGTCCTTTCTCGTTCACATGGATGCGGAGTTACCAACTTGGTTTACAGAGTCAACATGAGTCTGTAAATTCTTTGCTGTCAAAAAAAAGTTATCACATGATACAAATAATTGAAAAATAGGATAAGTTGAAAGTCTCATTTAATAAGTATCAAAAATAAAAGATATATAAATATATGTATCATTTTAAATTAAATTATAGGCCATATAAAAATACATAAATATCGTAATTTTGAAATTTACTTTGAACATTTTTTTGATAAAAAATTTGAAAAAATATTGACAACTTATTTTTTTAAATATTATAAATTACTTAAACCATTATTCCCACAGTGAAAATTTTGTTATCACTAATTTAGACTTTTTGCTATAACGGATACAAATGATAAAACAAAATATGAGCAAAAAGCATCATCTAATAAATATTAATATTAACATATACATTATATATGTTACTATCATTTAAATTTAATTATATATCATATCAAATAGAAAAAAATATTTTTTTGATTTATTAAATTTATTTATATGTTCGCACCAATTTAATTATATAAGTAGTAGATAATGACTTTTTAATTATTCAATATATATTTATTATTTTATAATCTGCTATAAACATATAATATATAAAATAATTTATATATATAATGTTCATCCCGCGTAGGGGTGTCAAAATGGATCATGACCCATGGGTTGACCCAACCCAAGTTAACTCATTAACCCAAATGAACTGTTTATTTTTGATCCAATGGGTTAATAGGTTAATGGGTTAATGGCAGTGTTTTGAAACCCGACCCGGACCCGCGGATGAACCGGTAAACCCGGTGACCCAGAAAAAATCCGGTTTGGGTTTTATGAAAAACCCAATATTTAAAAACCCGCAAAAATCCGCAAAAACCCAGTAAAATCCGGAACCCGATACCGGTTGAACTACCGGTCGAACCAATAAATAACTTTTACTTAATTTTTTAAGTTTTTAATTAAGTTTTTAGATTATATTTTATATTCTAAGTTTTCAATTTAGAAGTTAGGTGCTGACAAAAAAAAATTAGGTTTTCCTTTTTCAGTTTTATATTTGTGATTTTTAGATTTTGATGAAGATTTCAATTTCTCTATGCCACCTGAAGAAAATGTAGTGAACGATGGTAGAGTAAACCAAAATTATTTGATGTGATTTGGTGTTAGTTTATTTCTGTTATTGATATTTTATTACAATGATCTTTTACTTTTGGTTTATTTTGTATTTGAAGTTTAATTTATTATTCAATTAGACATTTAAGTATTTATAAATTTTATGTATTGCTTTTTTTAAATGTCGTAAATCTTACTTTGTTGGAGAAAATTTTAAATAATCTAAACTACTTTTTGATATTTGTATGTCAAATGAAAATAAAAATACAAAAACTAAAGTTAAGTATTTTCTAAAAATTTTAAACATAAAATATATACATATCCAAACTATTATTTTATGTTTTAAAAAACATTTAAAAAATATTAAACTTTAGTTTATATATTTTTATTTACATAGATAATATATTATTATATAATAAAAATAATTTATTTATTAATCCGCGGTTCATCCGCGGTCGACCCAGTAACCCAGTAATCCGGTAAGCCGTCCGGTTCAGTGTCCGGGTCGGGTTTAAAAACATTGGTTTAATGGGTTTATTGGGTTCGGTCAACTTTGACCCATTTTGCTTTTAATTAAAAAAACCATGAGTAAACCACTCAATTCTAAGGTTTGATAGAATTGGAAAATCATGAGTTTCTCAAAAGTTCAATCATTTATTCGGTGGTAAAATGTGTTTCCCGCCAAAACCGCAAAAATAAGTTTTTCCGCTAAAACCGCGAAATTACGTTTTTCCGCTAAAACCGCAAAAACGTAGTTTCCTGCCAAAACCGCAAAAACGCGTTTTACCGCTAAAACCGCAAAAACGTATTTTCCGCCAAAACCGCAAAAACGCATTTTCCCGCAAAAACACATTTTCCCGCAAAAACACGTTTTCCCACAAAAACACGTTTTCCACAAAAACGCGTTTTCCCGCAAAAACACATTTTCCCGCAAAAACGTATTTTCCCGCAAAAACTTGTTTTCCCGCAAAAACGTATTTTTCGCAAAAACGTGTTTTCCGCAAAAACGCGTTTTCCCGCCAAATCCCAAAAAGTTGGCTTCCCTCCAAAACCGCAAAAACACATTTTCTCGCCAAAACCGCAAAAACGCATTTTCTCGCCAAAACCGCAATAGCGCAATTTCCCGCAAAAACGCGTTTTCCCGCAAAAACACATTTTTCCGCAAAAACACATTTTCTCGCAAAAACGCGTTTTCCCGCCAAAACCCAAAAACGTGTTTTCCCTCCAAAACCACAAAAAACACATTTTCCGCAAAAACCACAAAACGCGTTTTTCCACCGAAACTGCAAAAACTCATTTTCCTGGCAAAATGCGTTTTTCCGCCAAAACCACAAAAAACGTTTTCTCATTTCGATGAACTTGGTCTTAACTTAAAAATAATTCATTATAAAGATGTTGGGTTGATGGGTCAACCATTAACCCATCTAACCTATTTAATTTAATAGGTCATGGGTCAACCCAACCTATTTATTAAATGAGTTGGGTTGACCCATGATCCATTAACAGTAAACTCATTTGGGTTATGGGTTGGGTTGACCCATTTGACCCATTTTGACACCCCTAATCCCACGCAAGGCGCGGATCTTAACCTAGTATAGTATATAACTTGATCACGACGATATTACATACTCAAATTTTGTTTAGTTAGTTGCAATTTTAATAAAGCATTGTATAGCGTACAAAATAATTATAATTCACTCTATAACTAATTGTCCTAACTTATCGATATACCATATGACTTTTATATAATATTGCTATTTTGTCTTTCTATCCTACCGGCAAAACCTGCAAACAAAAATAATTTCTACTAATAATTATTAACAATAAAAGTAAATTGTGGCCTTCCAACATTCGCACACTTTTTGCAAATTATTTTTATTTGGTAAATCCATAATAGCTTTGTGAAGGAGAAGATTGTTTGCAAAGTCTTTGGCGGTGATGGAAGGGAAGCATCGGAGATTTGAAAATCTACATATGCGACGAGCCATTCTAAGTGCGGCGCCGATATGACTGAACTCTTGCCGATTCAACTTCACATGTACATTTTGCGAAAGATATTTTTAACTATTGTAAGTCACGGTTACAATTATGTTACATTCCATTTGACGATTTTATTATGTTCCATTCCATTTGACAATACTATTTTAGCATGTTCCATTCCACTTGACGATTACTAAAGAGTGTTTTATTTTGTTTAAAAATATAGTTTGTAATTTTCTTAAGTTGACATTTGGGTTTGGGGTTTATATATGGGTTTAAGGTTTAATGATTAGGGTTTAGGTTTTAGTATTTAGAAGGTGAGGGGAAATGGTTGGGGTCATCATTAACTTATTCCATAGAATCATAGACATTTCATAATTTCATCAATATATACTATGCTATTTATTTTGTTTTATTCTATTTGGGTTTATGGTTTATATCATTATATGTGGATTTATGGTTTATATTTGAGAATTCGGGAAAAAAAAAAACACGAACTTTACACGAATCGCCAAAAAAAAATCTGTACTCGAGTCTGGCCAAAAAAATATTGTACATTTATTATTTTTGTAGTTTATTAAGCAACTTAAGATTGACTGGCCATTTTAGCACACTGTGAACCCACAGTTAAGACAATGTTAAATATTGGCGTTAAGCGAAACGACTTTGTTTTCAAATGAGATGAAACAACGTCGTTTTACATGATTTGAAAATAAAAAGAAGTACACCTGTGGATTCCAACTCGGGTTGACTAAGACAAATGGCAAGGTATTTTACCACTAGGCTAGTGGCAGTTTCAATTGAGTTACTAACACATTTAATTTTATTTGGTATTGATTGTATATAAAAAATTCTTTAAAAACTTTAAAAGATCTTTAAAATTCCAAAAATTTGAAAAAACAAAAAAAATTATAAAACTAATTTTGAAATTAAAATTAAAAATATAAAAATAAAATTAATTTTGAAAATAAAATTAATTTTGAAATTAAATTAAAAATAAAATTTTATTTGTTCTTTAAAAAATCAAAAATCTTCCAATTTTCTTTTTTTTTTATATTCCAAAAAAATTAAAATTTCAAAGAAAATGCAAAAAATTAAAATTACAGTTATCAGCTAAAAATTAAAATCACACTCATAATGGGTACAATATTTATTTTAAGCATTTTAATTTAATTTTAATATGTGGGTATCTTTTTATGTCTGTACAATAATTTCAATTTTTAGCAATTGTTTAAAAAAATTGAAAATTTTGGAAGATTTTTTATTTTTCTAAAGAAAGAATTAAAATTTATTTTTAATTTTAATTTCAAAATTAATTTTAGAATTTTTTTATTTTTTCAATTATTTGGAATTTTAAAGATCTTTTAAAGTTTTTAAAGAATTTTTTATATTCAATCAGTACCAAATAAAATTAAATGTGTTAGGAACTCCATTGAAAGTGCCACTAGCCAGTGGTAAAATATTTTGCAATTTGCCCCAACCAACCCGAGTTCGGATCCAATGGTATACTTCTTTTTATTTTCAAATCATGTAAAACGACGTTGTTTCACTTAACGCCAACAATAAACGACGTCAAATTTTTCTGTTAATTTGCTGATGGCGTGCTGAATTGGCAAGTCAATGAAAACATTGTTAATTAATTCTAAAGTCAATGAAAGATTTGTGTTTTTTTTATCAGCTCAAAAGTTCCTTTTTTTTTTGGTAATTCCTGCAAAGTTCGTATTTTTTTGGCCGAATTCTCGTTTATATTTGGATTTAGAGTTAAAATTTAGATTTACAGCTTATATTTGGGTTTAGGGTTTATTGATTAGGGTTTTAGGTTTAGTATTTTTAGGGGTTGAGAAATAGTTTAGTACATAAAAGTTAGATTCACATACTACTTGAGTGATATGGAATACACTCTTTACTAAAAAAGTTTCTATTTATTTGAGGTAAAGAAGTGTTTGACGTAGCTGATTTACGTAAGGTGAAATAGTGGTGCTTCACTCTTATCCATAACAATAAGTGACGACGTCATGCACTCTCTCTTTCTTTTACCGGAGACTTACTAGTGAAAAGGATATAACCGAATAAAATATGAGACAAAAACTAGTTACTTAATAACGTTAAAATCAATGCTATTTTCTTAATTTTCATTCAGAATTTAGCTACTGAGCAAATTCTCCCAATAATAACTAATTGATTATAATGTCAGGACATGCCTCGTCATGTATTTTCAGATCGCAAGCGACGTGCGTTAAAACGTTTGCATCTCTAGCAAAATAAAGTCACTATGATCTTTAAATCAGTGCAATTGCTTTAGAAAAGAAAATTAATACATTGACATGATTATGACCCGATTTTATATATCCAGCTCAACCATTACAAGATTCACAATGATATGATCGTTCCTAAAACGTTCAATATTTAAATGCTTTTAGTTAACAACACTTTCGATGATTATTTGGTATACATTATTAAAAATAAAAATAAACAAGATTAATAAAAGTTATTATATAACAATAAACGAGATTAAAATGCTATTATGTATCTTTCTGTTTCTAAATAAGTGTCAATTTGATATTTTTTACACAGATTAAAAAAATAATTGAAATGTATTTAAATTGTTATTAATTATAACTTTTTTACCTATAATATTTTAGAAAAATAAAACTATTTATAAAATCAATGTTGTTTGCAATTAATTTTCAACTGAAAGTAAATATAATTTGCATTAGAATTCTAAAATTACATTTTTTGAATAACAGAAAAAAATTGTTAAAATAACATTTATCATGAAATAAATAGGTAGCTGTTAAACCAATAGTTCGTCCAAGGTTGTTGTCTAAGACGCATTATCTTCCAAAAGTCAATGGATCGAACTCAAAGACGTGCATGGTGAATGTCCAAGACTTAAAAAAGCAACTTTATAGTTTCTTTTAGATATAAATCAAATTATATGCGTCAAAACCAAAACCAAAACCAAAACCAAAACCAAAACAAGAACATTTCTTTCTCCTCTGTTTTGTTTCAAATGGTTGATCAAACTACGGATGTGGTTGTACATGTCAGTTCTTCTGGAGGAAATATTTTCCGACCAGACAACGCATTGACCCCAGAACCTAGGAGACAGACACACTTGTCAGCTCCTGCTCCTGAGAAAAAACTGACTCTTTTTGCCTTACGACTCGCTGTTCTTGAGAAGGTTGTTTATATATTACAATATTCTTCTGTTTTTCTTTTTAAATTTATGAGTCTTTTTTCTCAAGTTTTTAATGTGTTCTAACCACAGATTGCTTCACGGTTGGGATCTTTAGGATTCGTATGGGCCACCGTTGTTCTTCTTGGTGGTTTCGCCGCAAGTTTAGAGACATCAGATTTTTGGTTTGTTACTGTGATTCTTGTTGTGGAAGGAGCTCGGATTTTCAGCAGAAGTCATGAGCTTGAAATGCAGCATCAGTCTAAATACACAATCTCTGGAATCAACACCTTCCGGTTACTTGTCAGACAAATTATCAGAATTTTCCGCAAGAAAGCTCAAATTGCTGGGAACAACGCTAGATCATCGGTTCAGGAAAGTGAAACAGAACAGCGGACTGGGAGGCAGATCGAGCGGACCAGGACATGGACAAGCTCAGATGTTCCTATGTTGCCTTACACAGGATGGGTTTTTGTTTCAAGAAACGTGAGTCGAGTCTGCTACTGGCTCCAGATTGCTTCTGCTTTCGCTAGCATTATCATCTCCATGATCAAGCTCATCAGGCAAGATTATGGAGGTAATGAACTGAAATCTAGAAGCACCAATCTTCACTCGTCTTTAACTCTCTTCTACTCTCTAGCGCTCGCGGAGGCGCTTCTCTTTCTTGTTGAGAAAGCTTACTGGGAATGGATGATCAGCGTTTACAAGATTCTTGATAAAGTGAATCAAGAATGCGGTCTCGAGAGGTCTGGAACTGATTCAGTGAGAAGATTCTTCTACAACGCTTACTCGAGATGTCTAAATGGGAGCATCTTTGACGGATTGAAGATGGATATGGTCGTTTTCGCCATGGAGCTTTTGGTGTCAAATTCTCCTGATGAGCAGCTCACTGGAGCAGAGATTCTCTATAGATTCTCAACAAGCCAAGACTATTCCGTTGATACCCTGCAGAAGATTGGGACTAATCTAGAGATCATAGAGAGGTTGGTTGAGATGTTGAATTGGAGAAACAAGAATCAAGAAGTTATGAGAATGTCATCTGCAGAGATTCTCTCAAGATTAGCTAGTAAGAAGCAAAACTCTCTGAGAGTTGCAGGGATCCCCGGAGCGATTGAGTCCATCTCTTCTATTTTAGATAGCACGAGAGATTCGGGTCAAGCCACTGATGAGATTGGAGAAAACAGTATCAATCAAACCGATCGCTGGACGTTCAACAATCTTGGACTGTTGATTTTGAAAAGGCTAGCTAGAGATCATGATAACTGTGTGAAGATTGGGAAAACAAAAGGGTTGCTTTCAAAGATCATTGACTTCACTTATGCTGAGAAGAGGTTGCTGAAAGATCCAAATCTTGCGGCTAATAGAATCTTGGCTGTGAAACGGTCATTAAAGCTGTTAAGGAAACTGGTGAAAACAACGGGTGCAACAGGGAGAAACTTGAGGAGAGATATCTCTGGGATTGTCTTCACAGTAAGCAACATTAGGGAAACATTGCGCCATGGAAAGAAGCAGCCTGGTCTGCAGAAGCTTGGTGCAGAGATCTTGACTTCCCTTGCGCTTGACGAAGGTGCAACTGAGAAAATTGGCGGCACAGGCGGGGTTCTAAATGGACTTCTCTGCATATTCTTGAATGATGATATTCCAGGGAATCAGACTAGTGGCGTGAGAGACTCTGTTGGTGAGACTATAGCAATGCTAGCTCAAGGAAGTCAGAGCAATTGCCAACGCATGTTGAGATCAGATGATGTTCTTCAGCGCCTTGTTGAGGCTTTGAACAACCCTTTGATTCGGTCGAATGCAGCGAGAATCTTGAGGAATCTATGTGCATATACAGATCCTAATCAAGTTAAGGAACAGCTGAAGGAAGTTAAATCAGCTGGAGCAACAGTAAGTCTTGATGATCTTGATTAGATAGAATTCATTATCATCACTAATTGTTATCTTGTCACACTACAGGTTCTTAAGGCAATAATGTCTGAAAAGAGCAAACCTCAAGAGGTTATGGTGGGATTAGCACCGCACATTTTCAGGTTAATGAGTGCTGAAGAATCAAGAGAATTGTTCGAGGAAGCGGGAGTAACCAAGGAAGAAGTAGCCAATGCATTAGTCAACATTCTCAAGAGACATGAACAGCCAGTGCCAAAAGTTCCAAGAATCAGGAGGTTTGCAATTGAACTAACCATTCAGATGATGAGAACTAATCCTGAGACGGTCAAGACTTTCCTAAACCTTGGGATGAAGAATGAATTAGAGACAGTCCTTGAGACTGCAGCTGAGGTTGAGAACTTTGATATATTCTCGGGCACGGTTGGCTTGGCACGCCATGGCTTAACGATCAATGAACTCACAGAAGACGCAATACGGTTATTGAGTTAGTCTCAGACCTCACAGCCACATGGAATAAAAAGTTTAAACAACATTGACTTTGTCTCAATCCCAAATTGTCTTCAAATCATTGTCTTTGCTCATCATAGTGTCTTTAAAATGTGTATCAAATTGGCCCATTTTCTTATGTTCGTTCTCCACATCATCTGCTTTGCTTCCTGGAAATGGGAGCAAAATACATGTGAGATGCATCTATATGTTTATAAATACGATTAGTGATCAAAGTATAGGTAAGATGATGATCTCGTTATATGTTCGTAACTAGAGGATAAAAGATCTTTGGTCAAAGCCAACAAGAGATGATTTTTTTTTAACAAGACTGACTAGGTCATGAATATATTTATATAAATCATAACTAGATGATATAACTTGTCGTGGCAAACCGTTTAAACACTTAAGCTTTCCTTTCTAATTTTCCCAAACCAAAACAAAATTATCTAGTTTTGAAGAAACTGAGTAACCAATGTGGAAACCGTTTCGTAGGCAGAACAAATCCCACAAGAAAAGAGGCTACAAATTTACTTTTAGTTACAGAAAACTTTGTTAAAGAGGTAGGAAAGGATAGAGTTTAGAGTAAAATATTAGAGAACGAAAGAGAATACGAAGAATGGAGAGAATAACAAAAAGTATATGTATATTGCTTATATACAAGAAGATACATATTTATACGAATATAGAATTAAGATATAGAATACATAAAAGATATATTTTCATATAGGAGAGAGATTAGGTCATCTTTGCATGAAGGAGAGAAAGTAGATAGTTCATGCAAAGGCTCACGTCTGGGACTTCTGACTGGCTATCTCTAAAGCCACCTAAATGACGAAGAAAAAAAAGCTGGATATTGTCGTTTCTTTGCTGAGAATCAGACAGTACCTGCTCTAGAGTGGTTCGCAGGACTTCAAGGACATTACATTGATAACTTCACTCGACTCGTCTGATCGTCTCCCGCGTTGGTCTTCATAGAAACTAGAGCAACGGAGGCCGATCTATGGAACCTTAAACAAGCCCCAAGCCCAGAGACAGTCAGAGCCGGTCCTTGTTTTGGTGAGGCTACAAGCTAAAAATAATAATAATGTGGCTACTAATGTCTGAACCCCTCACCTCCACCAAAGGATAGAGGCATTTAACCATTGGACTAAAGTTACTTTTGTATAATTTGGTGGCCGATATTTTACATAATAATATAAAGGCCGCAAGTCCATGCTTCATTAGCTTCACAAGGGCCGGCTCTGTGTACAGCTGTAGGCAGGAGCGGACCTAGGTAACAACAGGGTGGGGCAAGTGCCACACACATAATTTTTATTTTCCATTAGTTTTCTTGAAAAAACTTAGAAATTCATATGGTTAATCTTCATTGCCCCATGCACCTCTCTTTGGAAATTAACTCTAACTACTATAATTTTGCTACATAATATATTATGCCCCATATTATTGTAGATGCTAGATCCGTCCTTGGCTGTAGGTTATTTCGAAGAACTGTGATTTTGAAATTTTTAAGCTTGATTACTGTGAATTTAGTGCTATAAAAATAAATGAGGTTGTGGACAACACTTACAACCACTACCAATCACACCCGATAATTACTTTTGGACGTGGTGGTAGTAGTTTGAGAAAATCTAGAAATTTAATAATTTGTATTTTCATAAATTAGGATTGCAAGAGCTTTTTACGTTACATAGTTTTTATCTTTAAGATTATATAAAGAACCGGTAATTTGCTTTGTCGGAAAACATTTAAACTAATTAAAAAAAACTGCATAGAAATAGTGAAGTACACATGTCACTCATAGAATTGCCAACTTACTTCTGTTTTATAATGTAAAAGATAGGCCATTAAACCAAAATGTTTCAGTAATTCGAGTAAATCCAAACATACTATATTTTAGCGACAAAGAAAATCTGTTTTTTAAAGCCTGGTTACAAAAAAAGAACGAAAATCTATTTTTGGTCAACAAAAAATCTAAATATTATAGGAAATTAAATATATGGAGATTACATCTGCTGACCAAAGAATTCCCAAAATATATTATATCATATATAAATATATACACTTAAGTGTTTTTCAACTATTCAATTATTTTTCATTCCCAAAGTCGAGAAAAAAAAACTAGTTAAAAAATGGCTTCATACAAATGTTTCGTTTTTGTGTTGTTGTGCCTAACTGTTAACTTGATCTCTTGTATGCAACAACAATTAACAATTATTATATATCCATGTTTTTTCTTTATGTTTTTCTTTAAATAATTAATTAAAGTTTTGTAAATATCTCAGGTGCTGCGGATACTTGCGATTCACCCAGACATAGTCTTTTTGTGATAGGTCCTTGCTCACAAATTCCAAACTGCAATAATAAATGCGTAGAATTACACTATTCTGGCGGAGAATGTTTTAAAAAGTCCAGCAGCGCCACCGAACTATCATGTGGCTGTTGTGTATAATTCATAATGTTATGGAGATATTAATTATATTGTGGAACTGTTAGTGCTTTAATTAATAAAAATATATATTGTACTATTATTTTTGGTTTAAATCTGATTTCCTTATAATTTGAAGCCTTCTTACTCAAGAGTACATTACTCTATAGGATACTTTTTTGTCTTTTTAACACTGTAAAATACAAACTCTTTGTGGAGCACATTCAAGGAATCCAATGAGTGTTTTGGACAAGAATGCTCTCCTGTCTAGCGAAAGGGAACATTGATATTCTAGTTAGTAGCTAGTTTTTTTTTTTGAAAATATTCTTCAAATTAAAAGCACGAGAAAGCAAAAATTTAGTGGGATCGTGTGACCCCCTAATTTAATCTTATTTTTCTGATCGGAACGATAGTTTCCACCATTCTTTCTCATTAAACCCCTAATTCAGTCCTTCAATCGTAAGCTATTCCACATTCCAAATCCCTCTGTTCTTCACCTTATACAAACTCAACGAATCTCTGCTCCTCGCAAAATTCACGAAACCCACCGGTAAATCGGGGCTGCGTTTCCGTTTGATTTATGTGTTACAGTGTCTCAGTTGATCTTTGGAGCGTTGGTTGTGTTTTCGCTGAGATTCTTACCGGTAGATCACTTCTTAAAAGGAAGAACAGAGGCGAGAAAGGAACCAAAGCGATATATAAATACTACTCATTCCAGATAGAGTTTTTAATGAGTTTTTGTGTGTGTTTGTTCTGTGTAGATTGAACAACTTAACAAAACGTATAAACGCTTTGGTTCACCAGATGAAGAATTCTGGGAAAAGAACAAGCTTCGTTCTCAAACTAAGATGTTCAGACCACAACATCAATATGAGCGTTGTCTAAGAGAAAATTATAAAGATTTTCTTAACTATAATAGGCTTTATCACGCTTCTCTCAGGAATTTCATATATTTTATTTAATACTAGGTAATAACCCGCGCCTTGCACGGGATGTGATTATTAGTTTCATTATTTTTAATAAAAAAAACAATAAATCTGTTTAATCTGGATATTAGTTAGGTTTTACGTTTTTTTGTTTTTAATCTTCTAAAATATAACTATTATTTTAAATTAATATTCATTTTAGTTTATTTGGTTAAAACATTTGATTTTTAGGTTTTTTCGGATAAAAACCTAAAATTAATATTATATGTTTATTTTTATATTATAAAGTTTAGATAGTCGTCATGTCGAACCAATAGTTTCATATTATAGTTTTTAAACAGATAATAGTTTAAGAAAAAGAAAAGAAAATTATTAAGACAAATCATTTAACTACAATTTGGTCAATAGTGAAAGAAACATTAAGAAAAAATATTTCAACTTTCAAAAAAATTAGATACTTCAGCTGTGGTGAATACTTAGTTATAAGATGCTCACATCAAGGTGCACATGTATATTTATGTAAAAAGTATATAAAAATAGTTGAAAAATATATAAAGATATTGTTAATTAATATTAAATGATATTTTTGTTTAGAATAATACATGAAAGATAAAATTAAAATTTATTTAAAATAAAAAAGACCTTGACATTGGTCATTTTTTTATCAAAAGAAAATAAAATTACATTCGTAAATAGGGGTGGACACATATCAAGTATCTGGATATTTGGAAGCATTTTGTCGATTCGATTTTTAGCCACCTAGATATTCGGTGACTCGGATATCCGAAATGTTTTAGAATTTTAAAGAATATTCGATTTGATTGTAAATAAAATAAAATTTTAAAAAAATTTAATAATAACATTTTATTACAAAAATAAAACATTATATAACCTTTTAATTCTAGTACCTAATATAATAAATTTATATTGTAAAACTGATATAAAGTATAATATATATAACATATATATATTCTTTTCATATATGTATATATATGCATATAACATATCAAATTAGATATATGTTCCTAAAAATATTGGTATTAGTGATTTGTTTCTTTTTTGGATATTGTATTTTAGTATTTGATTTGTTTCGTAGAGTTTCAAATATCAAGATTTTTTGGTTCAAATCAAAACAGATAACAAATCGAATCAAAATTTATGAATATTTTGCTCAATTTTATCCGTAAACAATAAAAATAATATATATATAGTTTAGCTTTTGATTCGTTATCTATTTTTATTCGAACCGAAAAATCTAGAGTTTTATTGGAACTATGTATGTGAGTTTTATATTAAAAAAAATCATTAATATAATTATAGTGTGAACACATTTATGATTATAGTGTGAACGCGTTAGCATATTTATTATCAAATCATTGTGAAGCTGCCACGTGTCTATTATAATGTGAATGTATTTATTACAATGCTTCTCTTTTAATATATAAGGGATGATATTTTTGTTTAGAATAATACATGAAAGATAAAATTAAAATTTATTTAAAATAAAAAAGACCTTGACATTGGTCATTTTTTCATCAAAAGAAAATAAAATTACATTCGTAAATAGGGGTGGACACATATCAAGTATCTGGATATTTGGAAGCATTTTTGTTGATTCGATTTTTACCCACCTAGATATTCGGTGACTCGGATATCCGAAATGTTTTAGAATTTTAAAGAATATTCGATTTGATTGTAAATAAAATAAAATTTTAAAAATAATTTAATAATAACATTTTATTACAAAAATAAAACATTATATAACCTTTTAATTCTAGTACCTAATATAATAAATTTATATTGTAAAACTGATATAAAGTATAATATATATAACATATATATATAATTCTTTTCATATATGTATATATATGCATATAACATATCAAATTAGATATATGTTCCTAAAAATATTGGTATTAGTGATTTGTTTCTTTTTTGGATATTGTATTTTAGTATTTGATTTGTTTCGTAGAGTTTCAAATATCAAGATTTTTTTTGTTCAAATCAAAACGGATAACAAATCGATTCAAAATTTATGAATATTTTGCTCAATTTTATCCGTAAACAATAAAAATAATATATATATAGTTTAGCTTTTGATTCGTTATCTATTTTTATTCGAACTGAAAAATCTAGAGTTTTATTGGAACTATGTATGTGAGTTTTAAATTAAAAAAAAATCATTAATATAATTATAGTGTGAACACATTTATGATTATAGTGTGAACGCGTTAGCATATTTATTATCAAATCATTGTGAAGCTGCCACGTGTCTATTATAATGTGAATGTATTTATTACAATGCTTCTCTTTTAATATATAAGGGATTTATTTTACTTTTATTTAAAATAATCTGTCGATCAAGATTCTTTAGGAGTTAATGGTATTGTCTCCTCAAGCTTTAAATCAGCTTATCATGGTATCATTAAACCATAAGATTATCTTTCTTCCTCCAATCTCAACTGCAGTCTCCTGCTACGACGCCGCTTTGCATTCTCCGATCAGATTACGAATACGACGGATCCACTTTTAATCGCTAACGCCACTCAAGAGTTATATTTTTTTGCAGATTCAACACAATGGCAATATCAAAGCTTCATGAAAGGAAATTAAAGTCAAATGATCTCAAATACAGACAAAGGTAAGAACCAATAACAATCTTTTTTTAAAACACCAGAATTCCACTAAGGATCAACTGGACTAACTTATGATAATATATTCTCAATTAAATTGAAGCTCATGTCATATACTCATATGTATTGTCTGATTGTTGCTTACAGTTGGTCGACATGTTAATCCTTGGGTTTAAGGTTTTGATCCAGTCGTATCAGTGTGGGATTAGTTTTTTACACACGAAGATACAATAAAGCTAATCGGGAGTCATATCAGTGTAGCTTCTGATACGTATCTCCTGCTCTTTAATTTCTCGATCACGTTGAATAGGTTGATTAGGAAAGGGATCTCACCGGTATTAAGGGAAAAGGTTTGCCTTTCTCTTTCTGATGCTGCCAAGAAAAGTCCACCGCCTAGAGAATTATTACAGTGATTTGAGCAGGCCGAGACGGAAAGGCCACATTGACAACACAGCAGATCGATCGTGTGAGTCTGATCTTTTCCGGAGTCTCAATTTTTTTTGTTCTTCAGGGAAATTGATGTATTTTATATTCAGTTAATTTTCCAGGATACATTGGTATTGTTTTAATTGGTTATAAGCTCTGTTTCATATTGTAATTTGATGTAGTCTCAAAAGCATTGAAAAAAGAAGATGCTGTTATGGTTGGAAATTTAGAATATTGTTTCTTTTCTTTAGGGACTGTTTGTTTCACCATTTGTCATCTCCATCCAAATGATTCATTTGTATGATCTATTCAGATGATCTATTCAGATTTTTGTGATTGTTTGTTTGTCCATCCATATGGTTCATCTAGATGAATCATCTAAATAGATCTTATGTTTGTTAACTTTGTTTCTTTATTTTCATTTCAATTCAAATGAATTTAGTAAATAAATTATCAAAATACCCTTGTGTTGGTTTAATAATATGTTTGAATATGTATATCAATTAACATAAGTATATTACTTTTTAATATAATGTAATGGACTTCCAATTTTTTTAATAGCATAAGCCCATTATTTTTTTTTCTTAATTTACTGCTATATATGTTTCCAAACAACACTATATTTTTTTTAATTGCTATCTATGTTGCCAAACAAAAAGTTAAAGTACTTCTACTTTAATAAGATAGATTTCCAAAAGTCATCCGGATGATACATCTGAATGAATTTCACTTTTAGTGTCTAAACAAACAAAACCCTCATCTTCATCCAAATGACTCATCCAGATGGAGAAACAAACGGATCCTTAATGATTTGGTCTTTAAACCCTTTTTCTTTTGATGATATTAAAAAAAGCTTTAGCGGTCCATGTGAATTCGTGGGTGTGTTGCCTTGGTTTGATCCTCCAAGACATGATACCGTAATACAATATCAACATAAAGATGATTACTGGTTAATATCTGTCTATTTACTTCTATTTTTGGCTTTAATCTTATGTAGTATTGGTTTTCTTATAGGGGTATTGCCAAATAGACTCGACATAGGCTTAGCATGGGATCAAACATGTATCCATCAGCATAAGCTTCTCTACTTGGTAATCACAAAGACGAAAGCCTAGCTTATGTTCCCGTTGAACGGTTTTTTTGTTCATGAACATGCTATCTCTCTCTCTCTCTCTCTCTCTCTCTCTCTCTCTCTCTCTCTCTCTCTCTCTCTCTCTCTCTCTCTCTCTCTCTCTCTCTCTCTCTCTCTACAGCGATGTTTTGGTTTATGTTTCAGCCAGAGCAGAAGTACGAGATTGTGAAGAAGTTGCAAGAACTGAAGCATATATGTAGGATGACTGGTGATGGATGCTCTCCTGCTTTGAAGAGAGCCAATATTGGTATCGCTGTTTCTGCTGCTACAGATGCTGGACGAGGCACTTCTGATATTGTTCTCACCAAGCCTTGACTCAGTGTTATCATCAGCGCGTTTTAACCACTCAAGCTATTTTCCAAAGAATAATGAGCTATACAGCCAGTGCTCTCTTTTAAGCTATAGTTTTTCACTGTATTCTCTCTTCTCCAATCTCACTTTGTTTTCCCATGTTTTTTCTAACAGATTTATGCAGTCTCAATCACCATTCGTACAGTGTAAAGTAAACAACCTTGCATGTATTTTTGAACATCTTTAAATCTTCATGTTTACGTCCTCTTTGTACCCTTTTATAGTTTGGGTTCATGCTCATTGCTTTAATATGGATAGTGAGTTTCTCTCTTTTTAAAACTTCCTCCAAGTGCTTTAAATGTTAACTGCTCGACATGAATAATCATGACTATCTCAAAGGAAAAAGTCATGCCTTCTCCTACACCAGATAGCTGGAAAATCAAATAAATCTTTGCAACTGGCATTGTCTTTGGAGGCTATTGGCTTTAGTGGCCATATTTTTCTTTTGTGCTGCTTACAGAACCAACTTCTACCCAGTATCTAAAATATACACAATCTTTCTCTCTCTCTCTTTTATTTTGGTAAAAATGTTAAAATATACACAATCTTTCTCTCTCTTTTTCTTCAATCAACTTCTCCAATATCACACAAGCATGCTCTCTTTGTTCTTTTCTTTTGAGAACGCTTCATGTCAGAGACTTGAGAGGCAATGAACATGAAATGATGTCCGCTTTGTACTTACAAGTCAGTGTTATGAGTCAAACCTTTATACTCATCACTTGATCAAGAGGTAAGTATTTTGTAGAACGACCTGGTCTGCTCTTACTTATTGCCTTCTAATAACAAAATCTGTAAAGCATAAAACATTTTTTCATTTCTACTTGCTTTTATTTACCGATATGCTGTGTGAAAATATTTTTCTGCATTTCTTTTAGAGGAGTATTCTCAATTCATATTTACTATATGCATATGAGTAGTCATCTCTGTGTTTCTTGCTGTACCGTCGCAAGAACTTGCGAGTCAGAGTTCAATACAATTCAGCTTATTTATGAATAATTTTTGTTAAATTCTCTGAGTATTAACTAGGGTCATTTATAATGTTGTCCAGAATTTGAGTGTCATTTATTAAGTGCCGGCTTCCGAAAGTATTTTACATTGCTATGGTTAATGTTTTTGCTTCCTTGGTTACAAATATGTTCTATACTAAATTAACTTTATATTGTACGCTGATTTTTTTTTTGAAACATGTAATAATTATTAACTTAAGATACGCTTAGACTTATACCGATGAACCCATCTGAAGAATTATGCTTACGACGAACCTTAGAGCAACTCTAATGGTGGGTTTTAACCATGCAGTTGTTAAGTTATATTTGGTGTATGTATATAAAAGTATAATAAAATTCTTGGAAACAAAACCAATAATATCTTATTAACATATTATTGATTGGATTTCCAAGAATTTTAGTATAGTATTAAGAGTGCATTACCATTTAGGACACTTTTTTCACTTTTTGACATGTTTAGACACATGTTGCTGGAAGGACACTTTCTATTATGTTTTGGTAAAATCTGGACGAAACTGCCCTTCGCTGAGAAATCTGATTCAAAAAAGTAATTGTGTATTTTTTCTATTTAGTTAGTGGGGACCAAATTTAGTTGACTTTTTTGGTGGAGTTATGAAAGTAGGTTAATAAATAAAATGAACAATTTACAGCCATTGGATGTGAAATAGATTAAGAAATCCAACGGTAGAAGACTATTGCTATTTCAAGACTTTAGTTAGTACGTTTATAAAAGAAGAGATTTTTATCTGCCGTTGGATATGGAAGCAAAAGAAGATCATAGGGCTAAGGCAATTTGTACTTTTTTTTACCCTATCATGTTTAATTCATTATTATTTCAATTTCTAATATATAAATAAATATATAATATCCATATAAAAATTTATTTATTTTTTTCTTATTATTTTGATATCCATATCCATATATTTTATACTTTAATGTTTAACTAAAATTTTCAAATTATAATTTATTGTCCATGTATTTCGTGTACGTGGACAAAATAAGTGTGGATAAAAAAACTGTGGATGGGAGAATTGATATTGTGGACAAAGAGATGTTCATGTGAGTAACTGAAATGGGGATGGTTGTTTGTAGATACATATCTTAGGGTGCAATATATATATATATATATATATATATATATATATATATATATATATATATAAGTTTATTTGAGTTGAATAGGGTCTAAAGTGCACTAATAAAAGTTTGTGGCTAAATCAAAAGAACCTTTCTGCATATTTTAAGAATCTTGGGATGAAAGCTTGAATAACCAAAAATTCAGGCACCACAGTTGCAAAAACTCATTTTGCTTTCTCTCAAACGAATGAACCCACATCAAAGTTTATTGATCTTCACGAATTAAGAATCAAAACAATTTTTTTTGCTCATGATGACAACGTCTGGTGCAATTTCAAAAGCTGTTGTTGACGCATGCCTAATACAATAATACCCACAAGCCATTTGCATCAATTACTTGAATCATCAAAGATTTTTCCAGATTGACGGCCTGGTCCCAGCAAGATCCCATCAAATCGCTGCAGAGACAAACAACTTCGTTTAACGACTTCAATCTGCGGTCAAATCTCTAAGCCTTTGTCTCCTCTACCGTGGATTTCATGTTTTTTCCACCGCTGATTTCATGTCTCCTCCGCCATGTATCCTCCGCTGCAGGTTTCATCGGTGATGAAAAATTCTCTAATCGGATTTGGCTCTTGTCCACGTCCATCTCCCAAAGCTTCTCCATCAAAAATTCACACACCGTAAGTTCTGGTATAACCTAAGAGGCGAGGAGTCATGTGTCTTCTCCATCAAAATCTCACACACTGTAACCTCTGATATCGTTTACAGTAGGGATAAAAGTGATGAGAGAGGAATTAGGGCTAGGAGAGAAATCAAATTTGCGGCGAGACCTCTAGAATCATGGAGATTATGAAATTGAAGATGAAGGAGAAGAGGTTAGGAAATTAAGAAAGTGAATCTGAATTTCTAAAAAAATAAAGATGGAGAGAGAATAAAGGTTCTGTTTTATAATAAATGTTCCGTTTCGAAAACTCAAAAAATGTTTGGTTTATCAATTTATTTTTAAAACAAAAAACATAAAATTCTTATAGTTGGGATTTGGAAAAGTGAGATGAGTTAGAGTTAGAAGAGAGTGTAGTTAGTTAGAGGGTATGTAGGACATTGCACAAGGAAGATGTGTGACTCCAGCAACAAGTGTCTTAATATGTAATATGAAAGACAAAAAGTGTCTTAGAGAGTAAAAAATTCTAGTATTAATTAAATAATTATTATTATTTATACATACACTAATATGTAACTTAAGAACTCAATTTTAAAAAACTATATTTGGAAGTGCTTTTATAGGATTGCGTAAATTACTATTTTATAAAACCAAAGTCTTATTGTTTTGTCAACAAAACTGTTTGTCGTAAATATTATCTCTGGACAAAGTCTTATTTTAATTAAAAAAAATTTGGCAGCTGTAGTGTTTTATAATTACCTGGTTCAGTTTGATATTTCTCAATTAGAAGAGTAGATATGGTTTGGGTGGTCTACCCAGGAGGCTTTGATACGGGTCCTACATTGACCTTGTTGAGATATAAAACAAGGCGACTTTTGCAACTTTTCTGCCTTCCTTCCCCAAACGATTCAGACTTTCACTTACTAGGATCCGTGCCGTTTCAATCTCACTAAAACGACGTGCAAGTCACTTGTATCCATGTTGAACGCTGTGTCGTCTCTCCCCCACAAAGCCGCCACTGTACAAAGCGCCTACGTTTTCATTTTCCGGCCCCCAAATCATTTTATACTTTCCCGCCTTGCCAAATCTCTTTCTAAATCGTTTCATCAGCTGCTGCTAAACGAATCGACACAAACCCTAAAACCGCAGAATGTCGACGTGGCAGCTATTACCCGATTCAAGCGGCGACGGTTTCCGGTGGGATGCAGGTGGCCGGATTCTTCAGTCTGGCAAATCCGATTCTCCGGCAACCACAGCTCCCCCTCTACCTTCCATGGCGGATCTCTTGCTCCGAGGTGATTCTTTTCTCTTCAGTCTGGGAAATTGACTATTAATATTTATTGTTTGATGAATCGCTCATGTGAGGGAGGTTAAATAAATAAATGATTGTTTGATGGAAAGGATGCTCGAAACTTATAGAACCAGAGGAATCGAAGCCAACAATGTTCACGACTGCTCTGGGCAAATCTGTTGCTCTTAAAGACTCTTCGCTTTCCAGAGCCAAATCGATTTTATCAGATTCAGGTACCCTTTCTTTTAGTTTTACAGGAAGGAAACCTCTTTTATTTTCTTAGACATGTGTTAGATAATAGGTGAAATGCTTTCAGAAAAACGTTTTGAATGTTCTTTGTTGTTAATTTCACGCTGTTTGTTGAGAAGAAGGAATCAACTTACTATCTTACTTTGTCAAGTGGATGACTGACTATTAAAATTGACATTTTTTTTTGTTGCTAACAGCTGATGATCTATTACTTGCCTTTCTATTTGTGTAGACGATGTCGCTCTCTCCAGGGAGAGTGGGTTTGGTGTTCCCAACTCTTGTTTCCAGACTGCTTCTAACAAGAAGGTTAACGTGTCTTCTGCTGGTATGGCAAGAGCCAAGGCATTGTTAGGACTAGAAGAAGAAGATGAGTTTAGTGTATTCAAACACGTGAACCACCGTTTGCCTTCTTCCCACCAGCAGCAACATGGGTTAAGGACTCCTGAGACGTTTGGTGCTGAGCATCGTTCTGTAACTCCAGGAGGACATAATGTATCTGGGAAAAGATGTGAAATTTTGAGTTCATCTCCAAAGGTTCCTCAAACAAAGTTTCAAACTGCTGGTGGGAGATCATTGTCAGTGTCAGTCGAAGCCTTGAATCGTGCCAGAAGCCTTCTTGGGGACCCTGAGTTAGGGCCTTTCTTTGACGATGTTGATCACTTTGTTACACCCCAGAAAGATAAATGGATAGGTGGTGATATTGCTCATGAGAGCAACAAGCATACATCTAATAGTTTCATATCTCCTCTTCAATCTTCTTCAAAGCAATTCAGATCAGTCAAATTGGAGGACGTAGCTTCCGGGGTTAATTTGATCAAGAAATTTGATGCGGCTGTTGATGAGACACATGGTAACACGCCTTTAGCATCTGATAAGGCAGTTACTAATACCATGGGAACCGGTTTCATTCCAAGATCTTCACAATTTGGAAGGCAAGCTCACCAGCCACTTGTCGATATCACAAATCGCAATGATATAGCTCATGCTAACAGTAACAATAGACAAGAAAGTAGCCAAAAGAAAAGACTGGGAAAGACAGTCTCCGTTCCTCCTTTTAAAAGGCCGAGAACCTCCTCCTTTAAAACTCCTCTAATGAAAAATGACCAGCATCCTTCAAATGGTAATATATTCAGGAAACCTTTTTTTTATTTGGTTGCCTCTCAGATTTATAACTGTTGGTGTCCTGTCTATTATCAGGTTTTTCTGTAGTATCTTGTGATACACAATATTCCAAAAGGGTGCTTTCTACAAGAACTGAAGAAAGGTCTCCAAGAATATATATCAAGGATTATTTTGGAATGCGTCCAAGAGCTACGACCAAGGTATACCTCTTTCGTCCCTTTCACATGTTCCGGTGTTATATATATATTTACCTTATTGTTTTTCATTCACTCAAACCACGCTTACGGGATGTTTTTAGATGGCTGTGCCAGAACATGTCAGACGAATCAAATCAAGTAATGCAGATAAATATGCATTTGGTGATGTCTCTTCTTCAAGTGTGGTGGGAGCTGAAACTTTTCATCAGATGTTGGCAGAATCTGGTGCTTCCTTACAATGTGCATCTAGAGAGTAATTTCTCCGTTCCCTTGAAATGCTTTAACTTTTAAGTTACCCATCTTGTTTGCATATTGTATCAGACGTACTAATGATCTTGCACGTGACTCTAATTTTATTAGATAGACAGTCAGAGTGAGCAATAATTTCTACATCTATTATCTATTTATCTCTACATGTATATGCACTAGGTGGGTCACCAATCACTACAGGTGGATAGTTTGGAAACTCGCATGCTACGAGACATACTACCCAGCCAAATGCAGAGGAAACTTTCTGACGATCACCAATGTCCTCCAGGAACTAAGATATAGGTTTCTCCATCGTTCAGTATATCTTTTTTTTTTAACTTGTTATTACTTGAACTAATGCAAAGTCTAACATGATTAATCTACCTACATAGATATGAGAGAGAGGTCAATCATGGTCACTGCTCTGCAATAATGAGGATTCTGAGTGGTGATGCTCCAGCTTCTTCAATGATGGTGCTCTGCATATCTGCTATTAATCCAGAGACTCGAGAAACACATGGTTCTGATAGTGGCAACAATGTGAAAATAGAACTCACTGATGGGTGGTATGAACTTGCTATTGTTGTATTCAAACCTGTTTTCTTGCTTTCTTTCCTCATGGATTTTTTCTAAAAATAAAATTCACAGGTACTCGATAAATGCTGCTCTGGATGTCATGCTGCGAAAACAGCTGAATGCTGGAAAATTGTTTATTGGGCAGAAGCTTCGGGTAAGTTATTTCTTGCAAGCTTTAAATATTTTGTCTGGCAATACATATTTTTGGTCAGATCATTTACTTCCAGCATGCTCACGTTCTTATTACTTATTTGAAGATTCTTGGGGCAGGACTTTCTGGCTGGAGTACCCCAACATCACCTCTTGAGGTTTCTTAGACTTTGAATTTTCTTTTAGACTTTTAGTTAAAATCCTCCCATGTTGGTTTCTTCATGATTGCATTCACCCAAACTTTCAGGCAGCGATTTCGAATACAATCTATTTGTTGTTGCATATTAATGGGACATACAGAGCTCACTGGGCGGACCGACTAGGATTCTGTAAGTAGCTTTATGCTGTGTACCTCACTACTACATCCTCTGAGTTGCTTATTTCATAGCATTTTGTGCTTTCATATTGTTTTACTTATATTGTCTTTTGATCTCTTCTTCAAGGTAAAGAAGTTGGTGTCCCTCTGGCTCTCAACTGTATCAAGTGCAATGGGGGCCCTGTGCCTAAAATGTTAGCTGGAATTACACGAATATACCCTATCCTATACAAGGAAAAGTCAGTATAAAAGAAAATTCTGGCAGTATACTTATGGCAAAGAGACTTATACTTGCTTGGTATTACAGGTTAGGTGAAAAGAAGTCAGTAGTTCGATCAGAGAGGATGGAATGGAGAATGATCGAGCTGCATAACCAGAGGCAAGTTTCTATTATTAGCTGTAGAGAACAACTTTTAGTGACGTTTATGTGATCAATTCAGAATATGAATCTCTTGTCTATGGAGTGTCATCAGTAACTAACCAAAGATTTAAAGGTTCCGTTACATACAATCTGTATATGCTAACAAATCTTCTGGCCTTTCTGAATGTGGAGGGATATTTCTATTGTTCTAGTCAACAGACGAGCTACAGTTTGCAGTTCTTCTCAAGCTTACTTGTCATTTTTTTTATGTTCTGTTTGACTGTAGGCGCTCAGATCTTATAGAGGGTCTTATATGTGAGTACCAGGGAGGAATCAATGGTGTCGACAGCCAGAACGATACTGACAGCAAAGAAGGAGCCAAGCTCTTTAAGCTGTTAGAGTCTGCTGCTGAACCTGATTTCCTAATGGCAGATATGAGTATGGAAGAGTTGAACTGTTTCAATAGATATAAAGAAAAGTTTGAGGTAGAATACTGTGAATCTTTCTTAACAGGTCGTTTCAGTTCTAAATTAAATTAACTGTTTCAATCTAAAACCTCAGGCGGCCATGGAGAAAAAGATGGAAAAATCAGTTGCAAAAGCTCTGGAAGACGCTGGCTTAGGTGAAAGGGATGTCACTCCATTCATGAGGATTAGGCTTGTTGGACTGACGAGCTTAAGTTATGATGGACACCCAAATCCAAAAGAAGCCATTTTAACAATCTGGAATCCAACGGAGACACAGGTATATTGAAAATGCCTAGTCTCTGAATGGTTCCAGGCACTTTTTCTAATGCGTTATATAAGTTTACAGAACCTTTGCCATATGAGTTTTAGATTTCAGGGCGAGTTCGTATCAGAAATGCGACCACATGGTTGAGAAAATTTTGTTTCTTGTAGACTCATAAAACAGTTGCCACTTACTTCCACTGTGACAGAGAACCGAGTTGACAGAGGGGAAAATATACGCAATGAAGGGGCTGGTACCAATGAACATAGATTCAGAAACACTGTACTTACATGCCAAAGGATCTAGCTCAAGATTGCAGCCTTTGTCTCCAAAAGCTTCTGAAAGATTTCAGTAAGTTGTTTTGTGGCCTTTCTGAAGACATACCTAAATCTATCTCATTCTGTATGTTTATGTTTCAGGCCCTTTTTCAACCCCCGTAAATCGATGTCATTGTTGGATCTTGGTGAAATTCCTCTTGGAAGGTTGATAGCTTTTGTTTATGTTCACCCTTTACCAAACGTACTTTTGCTTATCTAACATATCTTATATAATCATCATCCTTTTAGTGAATTTGATATGGCGGCGTACGTTGTATATGTTGGAAATGCGTACACGGATGTTGACCAAAAGAAGCAGTGGGTGTTTGTTACAGATGGATCCTTACAATATTCAGATTCAGGGAAAATCGCAAACAGACTTCTCGCTATAAGCTTCAGAACATCATCCATGGATGACCTCCACAGCCCCCTCATTAGCCATAATCTTGTCGGATCTGTGGTAAAACTCAAAATCTTGTTAATGCAATCAATTGGCAAGAGCCTTTCACATTGTTATAATAAATGTTGTTTGGCAGGTAGGGTTCTGCAATCTAATAAAAAGAGCCAAGGATGTGGAAAACGATATGTGGGTTTGTGAGGCGATGGAGAATTCGGACTACTTCTTAAACGCAGATGCTCCTTGCCCTTCTCACCTTAAAACCAGCAGTGGCCATATCCAAATATGGGCTAACCTCTCTTTTTCTAAATCCGTCCGTTCTCTTTCTATTATTTATTATATAATCTTTTACCAAATGCATAGATGATTTGGATTCAGTCATTCTTCTAATAGCTGCTCTTGTTTTTTTTTTTTTAATTTCAGATCATCGACCAACTTCGGCAGAGAGCTATACTTATTGTCGGTGCTTGTTAATCATATCATGCACAAGGTGTATTGCATACATATATTATATATTTTGGGATAGTTAAAGCCAATTAGATCCGTGAGTAACGATAAACATAAGGATATTTTTAGTCCCCGTACTTGGTAATCTCCTCAAAGACAACATTGTAAGAAAGGTGTCGTGTGTTTGTCATTTGAACTTTGAGTCTCTCTTGGGGTAAATTTAATGATTTAGGATTCACCAAGTCCCACTAGAATTTTGTTTTAAATTTTTTTTTTTTAATTAAACTCTACAATAGTTGCTCTTAGTCAAAATTACATATCTCCCAAACAATTTTTTAACTCAGATTGAACTGATAGCTGGACTGGGTTAAGCTGTAAATTGGACAGATATCTTGGTTGGTGGTTGCATAAAATAGCGAGGTGGTCTATTTTATCTAATTTATTAATTTAGAATCCTATTTTTAATCTACTATAAAGAAGTCATATTAAGAGCATAAATTAATAACTTAACAACCTAACCTAAATTTACTCAAATATAATGTTTTTCTAACAGAATACAATATACGTCTAAATAATTATATTCCAAATAGAAGTCATTATTGGTATACATTGTACAATTATCATTGGTATTTATAAATGAATAATCATTGTTAGATGCTTATGTCAGATTTCTACCTAATCTATCTATCTATATCTATATTAATAAAATGGACTTTTTGAGGCTCCATAGAGTATCCACATCAGCAAAAAAAAACTTCTCCCGAAAGATGACACATATCATAAAATATAGTTTTACATTTTAATATTACTAATTTTCGAAAATTACAAATAATATGTAAACATACAGCATAAAAAATAGAAAAACTACATTAAACATATGTAAAATTGTAGTTTTACATTTTAATATTAATAAAATTGACCTTTTGAGGCTCCATAGAGCAACCACATCAGCAAAAAAAAAAATTTTCCCGAAAGATGACACGTGTCGTAAAATATAGTTTTACATTTTAATATTACTAATTTTCGAAAATTATAAATAATATGTAAACATACAGCATAAAAAATAGAAAAACTACATTAAACATATGTAAAATTATAGTTTTACATTTTAATATTACTAATTTTCGAAAATTATAAATAATATGTAAACATACAACATAAAAATGAAAAAACTACATTAAACATATGTAAGATTACCATTTTTCACTTAAAAAAAGACGGCTTATCTCCATAATGTAACATTACCGTTTTATTAAAAAAAACAAAAAACATTATATATAATTTCGAAAATAATAAATATATGTAAACATACAACATAAAAAATGGAAATACTACATTAAACATATGTAAGATTACCATTTTATATTTTTATTTTAAAAAACAATATGTAAAAATACAAAATAAAAAATGGAAAAACTATATTAAACATATGTAAGATTACCATTTTTCACTAAAAAAAAGACGGTTTATCTCCATAATTTAACATTACTATTTCAAAAATAATAAATAATATGTAAACATACAACATAAAAAAATGGAAATACTACATTAAACATATGTAAGATTACCATTTTACATTTAAAAATAACAATAATATGAAAACATACGACATAAAAAAAAATAGAAAAACTACATTAAACATATGTAAGATTACCATTTTTCACTAAAAAAAACGGCTTATCTCCATAATGTAACATTACCATTTTATAAAAAAGAAAAAAAAACATAAATATAACTATTTGACTATTTGTCCAAGTTCTTCTATTAAACACTGTCATTTTACATTAAAAATGGAAAACTACATTAAAATCTAAACATTTATCTTAAAATATAAAATATAGATATTAACTAAATATAAATTATAAGAAAGAGAAATACTCAATATATAGAAAAATAAATAATGAGTAAATATTATAAATATATAAATATACGAATTATATATACAATTATATATACGAGTTACTTATTAATAATAGTAAGAATTATCCAAAATCTGAAAATATAATTTAAAAAAAGAGATAATATACATATATATATATTGTATTGTTATCTGAAAAGGTCTTTTAGTGAAAATTTAAAAACATAAATTATATAACTAAATATTAATCAAATAAAATTATTAATTATATAATCAAAAATAGAATATTGAGTTATCCAAAAACTAAAATTATAATTAAAAAAAGATAATATCTATATATATTGTATTTTTATCTGAAAAAAGTCTTTTAGTAAAAAGTTAAAAAACATAAATTATATAATTCAATATTAATCAAATAAAAGTTTTTAATTATATAATTAAAAATAGAATATTGAGTTATTTTAAGATTTGTTTTAATTGATTAAAACGAAATTAATTTGAAAATAAATCGAAATTTTAATTTATTTGATAAGATAATTGATTAAAATTAATAATAGTAAGAATTATCCAAAATTTGAAAATATAATTTAAAAAGAGATAATGTCTATATATATTGTATTGTTATCTGAAAAAGTCTTTTAGTAAGTTAAAAACATAATTATATAACTAAATATTAATCAAATAAAATTCTTAATTATATAGTTAAAAATAGAATATTGAATAATCCAAAATCTAAAAATATAATTAAGAAAAAATAATTTATATATATATATATCTATCTTATTAAAACTCAAGTACAAAATTGGAGTGTTTGGAGACTTGAATAGGACTTTTAAAAATTTGGAGTGTTTGGAAACATGGATTGAAGTCTTTTAAAAAAAATATTTTTGTTTGAAAACAAGGATAGTACTATTAAGAAAAACAATAATGGGCTTATGTTTTTTTAAAAAATTGAAATTTATCTAGGCCACTTTTAAAATATACCAAAATGGGTCAATCTAATTCCCTAAAATTTTTTTTTCTAAACTAACCATAAAACAAAATTTAAACTTTATATACATATTTCAAATCAAAATAATAATTCAAATTTGATTTATATCAAAAATTGATTCAAAAATATACATATATTCAAAAATGGATTTTACTAAACTATTTTTCAATAACCATTATAAAAAAATATTGTCAATATATATAAGAAAAATATAATACAAAGCCCAATTTGAAATACCAACTCAAATTATGGTTTTCATATTTCATATTAAGTTTTAAAAATATAATATATGTAATTATTTATATGATGGTATGTATAAAATACTATTAATTATATGATTACTTATATGATGGTACATATAAAATACGATTAATTATATGATGATAAAATATGATATATAATAATGACTAGGGATGGGCTTTTGGATACCCATACAGGTTTAGTTCTGATCGGTTTGTATTTTAGGTTTTCGGGGTCAAAGATTTCAGCCTTATTAGAATGTTTCTAAATTTTGGTTTGAGTTCGATTTGGATCTTTGCGGGTTTGGTTTGGGTTTGGATAACTAATTTAAATTATTTTTAAAGTCTTAAATCATTATATATTTTAAATTTCTCAAAATGTATAAATAAAATAATATATTACGTATAAATTTGAATAACATATGTCATAATACTTAAGCTTAACATATCAATTGGCTTGATTTAAAATTTTGGATACGAAATCAATAATTATTTTAAGTATTTTTGGTGATTTGAGTATACTTTAACTATTTCAGATATTTACTTTTGACTATCTATATATATTTTCAAGTATTTAAACCAATTTAAAAGTATCATTTTTGATGTTTTATATACGTTAAATCTAAAAATAATTAATATATATAAGTATATAAATCTATTTTTAGATAAATTCGGATACCCAAATACTTCGGTTCGGATCAGATTCGGTTCTCTAAATAACAAAATTTTGAATAATTAGAATATTTAATCAATTTATGTTTGGGTTTGGTACTATATCTTTGGATCGGTATCGGTTATGTTCCTCGGATTCATTTTTCCAAATCCTAATAATTACATGAAAAACAAATATCAACATATTTTTCAAAATATACACCCGCGCGCCTGCGCGGGTCAAAATCTAGTATTGTATTGTTATCTGAAAAAGTCTTTTAGTATAAAGTTAAAAAATATAAATTATATATTAAAAATAGAATATTGAGTTATTTTAAGATTTATTTTAGTATAATAAATATAATATACAAAAAACTTTTCAAAAATTTATGAAAATGTTTAAGTCCGTATTGTGGGCAAAATCTATATATATAAAGAAATGTTCGCCTCTCTCCCGTGAAGCCACGTCATCAATTCGTGCGTTCTGGGAGTGACACGTGTCTCATTTTATATTTAAGACCAAAATAAATGAATGCAGTTAAGGGTAATTGAACCCAGCACCTCTAGCACTGGTAATTTCTCTTAGAACCACTAGGCTAAAGTCACTTTTTATAAATACGTGGCCGCGAAAATACTTATTATCGTGTCAGCTGGAAGCCCATGCTTCTTCTACTTGTGGCCAGGACCGACACTGAACTGACATCAAGATGAAGATCGTGAAGTTAAAAACTTTGCTCCAAACAGTTTTGCAATGTTTCCAACCTTTATAACTTGATGCATATAATATATATCAAAATACATTTGTTGTACACGCTTTTATTAGTTTTGCTTTTAAAAGAAGGTATTTACAGTTATAAATGTTTTGTGCCAGTGAAGTAATGGTTGAAAAATCTCTATACATATGTCATTTCAAAATAACACTCAACTTCTATATATAGTCAATACATATGTCCATGTTATATTCTAGACTAAATATTTTCTCTTTTAAAAATATAGAAAACAATTTTTTTAGTCTACAAGCAAATGTTGTAGAGCAAGTATGCATTATACAAAATAATATATATTTAAAATCCATACATAAAAACATAAAAGTTGTTATATGCCTCTTTCTGACACATGCACACTCCACTATGAATAAGAATTAAAAAAAACAGTATTGTCATCAAACTTTATCACAAATCCACATTTGTACATCTATAATTATGAGTTGGACAATTAGTTAATTTGATACAATACCAAAGCAAGAATAATCGAAAAACAACTATACCACCGCATACTAATAAGTAAGACATAACAAATAACCAAATTCTTGAATCTTAAAACAAATTTCAACTCGATCATTTAGTGAATATCAAATTAACTAATATCCCGCCCGTAGGGCGGGCCAACCCTAGTACCTAGTAAAGTAGTGTTTCCTTCCTCCTGGTGCTGTCACGTCATTAAGTAGGTGGAGGAAACGCTGCCACGTGTCCCATTCTTTTAAAAAACTGCATTCGTACGGCTTTGCGGTCTGTTGGGCCCAAATCATCTCTTTCTCTAGCCCATAAGGGTATACTTGATGAAACACGGCGTTTTCTAATACACTCTTTCATCTTCTTCTTCACTCTCTGAAACAATACATGTAACGGAGTTATCCTCTTTAATCTCACAGGTCTCCAGCGGATCAATCCTTTCATGAGGAGATCCTTATCACAGCAGCTCATGCTACCTTCTATGAATTCAACATTGAGATCAGTCAATGGGTAAGTTGCAATCACTAATCGTATGAGGTTGTTGACGTCTGCTTTGTTACTGACTGATCTGTGTGGTTTTTTCCTTTTCAATCAGAGCCGTAAGGATGTTGAAGGGTCTTTGTTTGTTGTCAAAAGGTGAGTACTTTAGGTCTTCAGCTATGAGTGATGTTGACTTTTATCTTCTAAAAATCTGATTTTGTTTTGTTTCAGAAGTAAACAACAACCTCGGTTTCAGTTTATATAGCTACGTTAAGTTATAACGTATGTGTGTGTATATAGTTACATAATATATCATCAGTAATGGAATCAACCCAAAGGCAAGTCTTACTATCTATCTATTCGATGGCTATGCCCATCTCTCTTCCGGTCTCCTTGTGGTCTCCTTGTGTTCTTGCCGGTCTCTCCGCCGGTATGGCTATTGGAATCGTCGGCGATGCCGGTGTCAGGTAATTGATAAAACCCATGTTCTCTTAATGATCATGTTTATGAAGCTGAACAGAAACGTTATTGTGATGTGTGTTGCTTGTCATGTGCCACTTAGAGATGTGTTTGGCTTTGTAATAATGTGACGTGATTTTTGTGTGGTTGCAGAGCGAATGCACAACAACCAAAGCTCTTTGTGGAATGATTCTGATTCTCATATTTGCTAAAGCACTTTCGCTGTACGGTCTTATTGTTGGTATCATCCTCTCTTCTCGTGCTGGTCAGGCTAGAGTCGAGAGAACTCTGAAAGTGTCTTAATGTTTTTGATATTTTTTACTTTCAATATTTGTGGAATTGTGAGCTTTGAGTTCTCATGAATAGCAAGCAAAAAAATCATTTGATTTTGGTTATAATTTGTACACTATATGGAAAACATCAAATAAGTGATGAAAATGCTTTAATGATTTGATTCCTTAAAACATCAAACCATAATTTAATTATGTAAATATAATAGAATTACAATATCATTAAACGAAACAAAACTTGATTGAAAACTAACAAAAAAGACATAATTAATTTGTAACAAAATAATACTCCCTCCGTTTTTTATTATAAGTCGTTTTGAAGCTATGCACATAGATTAAGAAAATCATTAATTTCTTATATTTTCGAAACAAAAACATCATTAATTATTTACCTAACCACAATTTAACCAATAGAAAAATAGAAGATATATTATCATTGGTCAGACAACATTAATTACTAATAAATGTTACATAAAAAACCGAAAACGACATATAATTTGGAACAAAAAAGTTTCTCTAAAACGACTTATATTAAAAAACGGAGGGAGTAGTTATTCAGTACTCGATTTTAATTCTTGGACCAATAACAGCAAACTGCAATACCCGCGATAATGATGAGTCCCACAACGCACGCGGTAATGGCTAAGAATGGGATGGAAGTTGGATCCATTTTCTTCCTTTTTTTCGTTCACCAAACTTTTCAGTCTATATAAAATTTTTTCTCTTTTTCGTTTTGCCTACCAATCAATTATATATATATATACATGTATTGTTGATTCTGAATTTAAATTTTTGTGGGTAAGTCACAGAATTTTGGAAAGTTTAGATTTCTTATAAAGAATTAGTAGAAATTGGAAATATTTTGCTAGAAAACAAAGTACATGGAAATTTTTTATGTATTGAGTCTTAGGTCCAAGATTCTTCTATTTTAACAAAGGTTTCTATCCTAAAATATAGATACACAGAATATACGATCATATCCAATCATAACTAATGTAGATATGTACATATCTCAATACCCTCTATTAAGTTGGAGAGTGTAGGTTTTGAACTCCAACTTGATAAGAAATACTGAAAATCCCTTCTTTCTTATCAAGTGCCTTCGTCAAAAATATTGGCATGTTGTTTCTTTTTCGAAACATGTTTTGTTGTAACAAAACCTCTCACGATCTCATCCCTTAGATATTATTTGAGAAGTGATTTGTCATGTGTCATCATCACATTTATTTTGAAAAAAAAAATACTGTGACATAAAATACTAACAATGCTGACATGACTTGAAGTTAATTGTGTCATGAACATTTATATTTAATGTTGATTTATATTTTCGGTAAAGTTTTTGAAATATTACTCATAGATCATCATTAATAGTAGAAATAGAAATAAATAATATTTAAAATATTTTAAAATATTTTTTTTTAAAGTTATATCATTTTATTACTAAAAAAGTTTTCAAAATTTATGCAGTTTTTTTAAATTGTAATTTTCTAATCTCAATACCATTAGTTTTTTTTAATATCTAAATTTGTTTAGAAATATGATTGAGTAAAAACTTTTCAAAATTAGTTATATATATATATATTATTAAATATTTTTGTAAATATTATTAAATATTATTAAAATAAAGCAAATAATAAAATATAAAATTACCGAAATGTTATTTTAAAATATAATTTAAATTTTAAAAGTGGTGCATGAAAACACCTAATATCCTATGAAATGTTACTTAATTCCAACATGCTTTGTCCTTTTATGGAAAATGGGATTAGCTGCTCATATGAATAGCTGAAGTGTTATCGCAATGAATCTTAATTGGTTTGTGTTTGTCAAAGCAGACGCCAAATGTAGTCAGTAGACTCTTCAACCAAATCATCTCTTTAATTGTATCCGACATTGCTTTGTATTCTGCCTCCGTCTACGAGCGAAAGTCTATGTCTTGTGTTGAATGTTTTCCTAGAAACCAGTGACCCAACTAACAGAATAAACCATGCCGTTTAAAAGATCTTCGTGTGATGGAAAATGCTCCTCAATCTGCATCACACCAAGCACTCAAAGTTAAAGTCTGCATTGCCTTAAAGTAACATTATACACAAATTTTTCTGAAGAATTTGCCATTCCATATCAGATATTGTACCACACAAATGTCTGCATCCCAATGCTCCTGTTTTGGAGCTTGCATAAATTTGGAAAGAGTACAAATTGCTTACGGCAACTCACGTCTAGTATATGATAATAGTTGTGATAAAAAAATTTCTTTTTAACAAACATTACAATATAAAATGAAAACTATTTAATTCCACTAAATAGAGTTTTAAAAGATGAACTTTTCACCAATAATCAAATGTATATTTTGTTTATTTTTATGAAAAGCAACATAAAAGAAAATATGGAAAACACACTTACAAAAAAATGACAAAAAAACACCGATGAAGAAATTGGAGAGGGAGTTATAATGATAGCTAACCTTAAAATATATTTTTTTCAATTCTCTGTAACTTCCCCCGCCGCCTCCCAACTTTCTTGCAGTCTCTCCGGTGACTGGCGGTTTTCGCTGGCGCCGGAGGGGCTCTTCTTCCTTTCTAGATTGTTTCTTTTGTTTTTCCTTCTCAGATCTCGGTGTCTTGTGGTGTGGTTTCATCTACAATTATTGTGCGACATCGTGCAAGAATTCAAAGCGGATCTAAGGCGCTGGTCTTGTTCGTTTTTGATTTGTATTGCCTTGTTTGGTTGTGTTGGTCTCTTCTTAGGAGTGGTGTTGAAGCGTTTTTCTTTTAGCAACAGGTTACTCATGTTCACAGGCTTTAGGTTACGTTTTGGGTCTCGTCCTCATGATAAATTATTGCTACACGATGCTTTTCTTTAAAGCAGTTTAGTTTTCTATAATAATTGGTATTGTAGTGCTTTCGTCCTTCTTTCTCGTTTGACGAGTTGGATCTAATTTTATTTTGGGATTGGTTATGGTTTCCATTGTTTCATTGAGTCTGTGATTCTGCGGTGGTGATAGTGGATCTGAAGCATCAGTCCAGGCTATCCATCTGATTTTTACTTTGTAATTCGAGCTTGTATGGTAGCTTGGCTGAAGCTAATTTTGGACAAGTTTGATAAATGCAATGAAGAAGAAGACCTATCTAGATGATGAGAATGATTGTCATGCTTTCGCTAAAGGTATTAGAAGTCCGTCTGCTATTGTGGGAATGGGAACACCTAATCTATTTATTTGAAACAAGACCAGTTTGGTATAGGTATAGCTAATGTGGCATTTGTGATTGTCATTGCTAGCTTTTGGTGTGGAAATTCTCTGTCGTTTTGTCATTCTTCTATGGTGTAACATGTTATAAATCAGATCAATAAAATAAAGTGTTAAAAAAAACCTTAAAATATTTTA
The DNA here is from genome assembly GCF_020379485.1 of Brassica napus. Classification (NCBI taxonomy): domain Eukaryota; kingdom Viridiplantae; phylum Streptophyta; class Magnoliopsida; order Brassicales; family Brassicaceae; genus Brassica; species Brassica napus. The sequence goes on from NW_026014872.1 coordinate 288,595, forward strand.
AAACTTTGATAATATCAAAGTCAATCATAGTCATAGATCTAAAATATATTAAACATAATATTTACCAATTTGCTTGATTCTCGTTTATGTAATGTGAGGACTTCATCGCTGCAAACTTTAGTTTCCTTCCTGGCTAAAATGGCATGAAATGTTTTTGGCTGTAACAATATGAGACACACTAAAATATGATTAGTTACATATATGTTGCGGCAAGAAACGATAATCTCGAAATCAACGTCCCAGATTGTATCTTCTAAAGAAATTTTCTAGCATTAATATCAGAAAAATCCTAATTAGAAAACTCTCGAGCAATGACCACATCATGCGGATAACCTCAAATTGGACTACCCTTAAGTTGGATAGACCAATCCAACTCGCCATCAGGCGACCGGTCCCGGTTAACCCGCTCTTAGCTATTTCTACGAGTCTCGATCAAACTGTCTCTTATTTTCTCGTATAAGTTCGATTGAAGAATCAATCATATAAAACGATAATGATTAACTTAACACCATAGTTATCTCGACTATACGATTAGTTTTCACTATTTCGTAAAACTGACATCGTATGGAAGGCGATCCCTTCAAAAGAAATAGTAAAAACGTTTCAGCTTGAAAAGTCAAAAATGCGGCAAAAGCTCACTTACGATTTTAGATGAGAATAAGTCTAAAACTACTATGATGGTTTATCAAATATTCGCGAAAGAAGATAAATGTCAAGTTCAGAAGGATAATCATGAAGAACGAGAAAATAAAATATTTCCGCGAAAGGATAAACTCGATCATAGGCAGAAAAAGAAAGGCCAGTCGACCTAGCAAGCATATATAAGGAGAGCTAAAGTGAGGAGCGCCGTGATCCAGAAATTTAGGAGGATTTAGAACTTCGGTGGCAAGATTAGCAAGTCTCATACTTAGAACGTTTTCCGCTTTGTTATGTGATTCTCCACTGTTAACGATTTCATGTTCATCCTATTTTTGGTGAAACTCTGTATCCCAATTCATATTATTCTATAAAACGCCTCTGTGCAATTAACCATCGATATTTTGTTATCTTTTTCTTTTTCGTATTCGTGTATTTATGCAGATAATCCGAATCCTAAAAGAAAATCGAAAATCTTGTCTTTCCCTCCATTAACTAAAATCGACAATGTAACTTTAGGTTTCCAAAACTTGGTTCTAGAAAGAAGGGAGGTTGGATTTTCCAACTCAAGGATCATCGAACGATCAATAAGCTATATGTCTAACCTAACAGGCGACTACACCATCTCATAATGAGTAGGCTCGCGAAATTGTCTCAACCAAAGCAGGTATGACGTGGCAAACTAAACATTCATGATTGGTTGATTATTTTTAAAGTACGTGGATACCTGGAACATTAAGAAAAATATCCTTTTGGTATAGTGTAGATTACGGTTATTTTTTTATCGGCTAAGTCAATATTCAGAAGTAATTCATTTATTTTATACATTTTTATAGTAAGAAACCGTAGATGAAAGATAAAAGAATAATAATAATAATAAAAATGGAGGGCCTAGAGAAGGAGCTTAAATGTTTGAAAAATGAACTCTTAAAATAAATGTATTTTCTTATTATTTTTTAAAACGTGTTTGACTGTTACTTTTAGATAATTTCGACTTAAGGAACATAATTTGTGTAGAATAAATTTAAATTTGTCACTTGGAGAACATCACCATATTCATGTGTCTTGTGTTGTTCAAAATCTTTAAAATTCAAATTGTAGTTGGGATTTTAAGATGTTCAATTATAATATTATTAGATTAGAAGGTGGTATAAATAAATTACTATACACATTTATATTTTATCGCATAAGAACATGAAAACACCTATGTATACATAAAATTATATACAAAAATATATACATAATTTATCTCTTTTTAATTTTTAAAACATTTATGATGTAAAATATTTTTTTTTGAATAACAAAATATAAACTAGTTTTATATAATGATAATTATCAAATCAACAAAATTGATTCTTAATTTATGGTTAAGTATATATTAACAAATTAAATTATTCATTAAATTTAATAAAAACTTTATAACACAATAGAAATTATTTTTAGATAATGATAATTATCAAATAAATAAAATTCATTTTTAATTTGTGCTTAATTATATATTAACAAATCAAATTATTCATTAAGAATAATAAAAACTTTAGCCGCTCTAACTTCTAAGCTCAAAGGTGAATAACCATTTCGCAAATAGTAATATAGAATAAAATTATTAAATAAAAATTTAATTATACAAAAGGATAAAAGATCTAGTACATATAAATAGTTAAAAACTTTTATCAAGGTAAACAAAAATATTGTCTTCTTCTTTGATTGCAGGTTATCCAAGTAGGGAAGGGCTTGGATTTGATCCATCCTAAAACAAACTTAATCTGCTTATTCTGTAATAATAATACAACAAGATTTGTTCTACTATTCTTTTTACAGACACTGAATTTTTTTATTCTTTTGAATTAAACAAAAGACACAAGAAGAATTAGTCTTAACTCCAGAGACCCTCATTACTCAGTTCCGTTCGTTCACCATTTGTTTTGACAATGTACAGAGAAGTAAGATCATCTCTCTGGCTCAATTTTCATCTGAACCGTAGGTTCAGAACCTTGACACATATAACCAAATAACAATGTAAGTAGATATCACACAACAAAACTTCACATTGTTTATATTCTGCAATGTAAATTTTTGTTTATGTTTTTGCTTACAGTTGATGCTCTGTTGCTGATAATCTCTGAAACCCATATGAACAATACTCTGCAGATCGTTTTCCCAGAAAGCTGGCGCCTAAGAAAACACAAAAGTAAGCTTTTCAGAGGAAGCAATACAGTAAGACTGTATACAATATAGGCGGACATTAAAGTACCTCAGCTTGAACAAATCCTTCACTAAGAATGTTCTTGCCAACAGGTAAATACTCTGAAGGAAATCTTGACTCTGAACAAGATAATGATTCTCCCAGCTGCAACATCTAAGACATATACATAATCTACTCATCAGATACAATTACAGAACATTCTCCCAGTCTTTGTTATGAATGAATTAACATAAAGCAGAAGAATACCTCTGCAGATAACATAGCATTAGCAGTATTGAACTCCGTTCTTGGATTTATAGTTGCTAACTTCATAGACAAGAACTGGAGAAGTAAACAAGAGATTCAGGTATAATAAACACACAGCCCCATGTTTAAGAAACATATAAAGCGGATTACTATTAGACAGTATACCTGGACTTGTCTTTGCAATGACTCCACATAATTGATAATCTCATCAAGCATGACGGCTTTTCCAGTAATCCGGTTGCAACCAGGGACCAAATCTTGAAGCAACTTCATTCTCGCACTAATCTTTTCTCTTCTCGCCTAATTCCAAACTTGAATGTCACAAATCACAAACCAGCAATATTTACGTTTTCAAGTCATATTTGAGTTTTTTTTCCATACCCTTTCAGCGATACTGTGGCTATCAGTTGCCTGACCTCTTCTTGCTCTGACATGTATATAGTCCTTGTATGGCTCAGAAGGTTTCTCCTCGTCCTTGTTTTCGCTCTTTTCAGTCTCATTCTGCTTGCCAGCCACAGCTGCATTGTTCTCTTCCTGCATCTGAACATTAACTCAGAAACATTAGAATTTAGAATTCAAGAAAACGAATGAATACACATTAATTCCCAAGACTAAAACCTTGGAGTTGGAAGCTGGAGACTCCTTCCTCTTCCTGGAGTTGGGTCTGGTCTTACCTGTTCCAGAAACCGAACCTGGATCCAGTAACGAGCTCTTGTTGCTCTCCTGAACCTGACTGTGTCCGAAGTGACCGAGATACGGGAATCCAACAGGGAAATTGTCGGAGATTGAGTGGAGTGATATCTCTTGCGTGTCGCAAAACCTTCCAACAAAGTCACTGATCATCATCGCGTCGTTTCCATCTCCAAAGGGTAATAAGCAGTTTAGGTTTTCCTCTGTTTCCTTATCCATAACCAATCTAAAGACAACAACAAACTGCAGACGAGAATGAGAAAAGTTTCTACAGAATCGACAGGTAAAAATCCGGAAAGGAACAAACTTTGTAGATGATTCTTTCTTCTGAGAAAAAAAGGTGTTACCTTTGTTCAACTTCGTCGAGTTATGTAAAGGATGGATCTATTAATTCGGAAATGGGACTGAGACAAGAAAAAGAAAAGAGGCTTGAAGATGAGCAATCACGGAGCAATCAAAGAGGAGACGGTGACGTTTAGCGATGAATGTGGGTTTCAGAAACTGACAAAAGAACAGTTGATGCTCACAGATCCCTGTGTAATGATTAGAGAGAGACATTAATTAAAAAAACCTAGTATTAACGAGTAGTTGAGTACAGTAATTAAGAAGTTAAGACATTTGGGGTTTGGTTTGTTGTCTCCAATCTCTAAAGTCAGTAACTGAGAGTTGACCGTGGAACGTTTTTAGATCTTGAATATGATACATGTGTTTTTAGTATTGAAAATAGATGATAACCTATTGAGTTTTTTATAATAATGTTTTTTATTAAATAATTTAACATTTTTTAACATTACAATTTTTATCGATTGTAAAATAACGAATACAAATGTTGACCTCTTAAATGTATTATCGTTGTTAAAGATTTAACGTACATTTTAATTATCTTTAAGATTTCATATGCACAAAAGAAAATTAAGTTTTACGGCTGATACAAATCACAAAAACAAGATAGGCAACATCGATTGTAAAATGATGAAAGGGGATTAGATTTTCTGTTCTCGATTTGTTTACTATTTGACTCTATATAAGTAATTTCATTTTCTACCTCTGCTTTCGTTCTCTTTTATGTTTCACTAATATGAGTTTTGTTTTTTTTTTAACTTCTTCTGTGAATTCACTGAATTACATAAGTGTCAATTTAAAAAGACAGATATCTGTAAAAATTAGTTCAATTCCATATAAATATCTAAGAATCAATTTTTTGGAAGAAATCACCGGCACAGGTTAGTGTTCAAATCTAATATATCAAGTTGTTATAAAATACTAGAGGCTTTTCCCGGGTTTACGCCCGGGATATTCGTATAAGTTTTAATTAAATTAAAAAAATTACAATAACATTTGAATATAAATTGTTATATATACTACAATCAATTTTAAACTATTAAATTGGTAAGAAATTTAAAATCGTTTGAATTTATTGATTGCCTTGTGTCTAAAATATTTCATATAATTTAACTCACAATTTGTTATTAAAAGAAATCATATATAGAATGATCAGTAAGATGGGTCAAAGTTAACTAAACCTTGTTATACTTTAAAATTCATTTATTTTATTAATTTAGGTTTTGTATAAAGTAATTGTAAATTTAAAACCGATTTAAACTTTGTTTTAACTTTAGAATTATTGAGTTGTAATACCATATTGAGCAGTTTCATAACAGAAATTAAATTGAATTAAAAATACATAATAAATAAGGATAATGTTTTTCTCCAAATCAATTCATGAAAATACATAATAAATAAAAATTATAACAGACCAAACCAAGTTTAAGATAATTTTTTAAATAAACCATCACCGAAACTTTATATTTAAATCATATAAACCAATAACAACTCTTTAAATTAAAATATTCCGGCCTCGTCACAAAGAGATTAGTCTTTACTTTTATGTTGATTTCTACCTTTGGTTATTTATTTTAAAGTTATAATCTGGTGTTCTTTAAAATTTATATATGGTGAGGATTTAGTTTAATATTCACAACTTTTAAATTACTTATGAAGATTGTTGTTGAATGAATATAATTTGAAGAAGTGGTCTAAGTCTAAATCCTTTAACAACTCTCCATGATGTGTTTGAGTCTCCATTTTACACTCTTTTCATCGTAACTGTTACCAATGAAATGTGTTCAAACTTTCAATCATCGTAATTACTACCAATTTCCGAGTTTAATTTTAGACTAACTACATATGTTGTTTTGAGCCCAGTTATTCATCGTACCATGTTACAAAAAGAACATACGAATTATTTGAAAAATGTAATCCATTGGAACAAATTGACAGTGATTAGTATCCAATATATGGTGTAAGATTAAATACTTTCAACGGCGGACAAATCTCACACACTATCTTCCTAAATTTTTTATGCTTTTTTCTGCTAAAATTTGGTGCAATTGTCTTTTTAAGTTCTTTATGTATCTTAGCTAATTTATTAGTCAAATAATTTATAAAAGGTTCCCAACTTGGATTTTGATATATAAACTTTATGTGTATATATGGTCTTGAAAGTCTTCAGAAACATTTAATCTTTCTATCTTTTTGTGCAAAGATCACTTTGTCCCCAAACAATATCTTCTTCTTCTGAGATTCTTCCAGACATCAGCAATAACTCAAGAGAGAGAGAGAGACTAAAAGCTTAAAAATCACGAAACTTAGTGGATAGTTATTAGAAACCTAAAATAAAAATTAAAAAAAAGCTGCAATGGTTGCAAGAATTACATCCTCCGACCATGTATTCAATGGATAGAAACAGCTGAAGCTCAGGGATACGCGTTGCTAAATCATTTAGACTCCCTTGCCCATGTCATTTAGCGCCATTACTTAATTTGACAAATACTTTTGAAGATTGAGTATCATTGTATCTAGAGGGAATTTATTGGAAACTGTTTCGGGTTTATCAGTTAACCCATGCAAAAAAAATTAAGTCTTCAACAATCTAGAAATAAGTTTGATTTAAAAAGAAAAGGACTAAACAAAAATATTGCTATAGATCTTTTACAACTCCCGAGCACAGAAAGGAGTTTGTTTTTTAAGTTATTACCTCAGAAGCTGGGATCTCTATGTTTACAGATGACCCAAGCTTAACGACAACTTCAGAAACAACTTCGTTGGAGAATCAGCTTCGTTGGCGAATTTGGTATCATCATCTCTTTCGTTACCACCGTACTGAACCAGGATCTCCTCTGCAAGAAAGTACCTTCATCAAGCCACAATGCATTAATGTTATGGTAAAGATTGACTTTTAGAGCATAGTATGGGGTTCTTACTTAGAAGAGTCTTTGTGACATTAGCTGGAGGAGTCACAACAAACTTGCTCTTCGTTCTTCGTGTTAAGAATGGAGAGAGGAGAGTGCTGCCAGCTTAGAACCCATTATATAACTAAGGCACAAGATCAATACATCTCAAGCTAGTTTGTAAAGATCGAGCCTTTTGGATTAGGTTTCTCTTTGTTCCATGAGCTGTGTGTCTTCGTCCAACATCGTCTCCGGATTCTTCTTCTGCACCATTTATTTTATTGAATCATTAGAAAGTGCTTTCCATATTCAATATGAAAGGGTAATAATATTTTTTTAGTTCTTTCCTGTTGACATGAGCATGGAAGAAGTTGAGGGATATCATTACTATGGAAGCATTAAGAAGTTGGGTGGTAATATGGAATACAATTTGCTTACTCTTTAGGTTGTACGTGTACCAACAATCTCCTTCCCCGTGATCATGTCAAGGACTGGACGTTGCCGGAGATGATGCCCAACGATGAGTTTCATGTGCCCAATAAATCTAAAACATTAATGCACCTAATACAAAACGGGGAGGAGAGGTCAGAACTGTTGGGGAATATTCAATAGATCCCTTTTGTGGAGACCAGTTTCATCCCATCTATAATTCAATTCTCAATTTTATAGTCTATATGTAATTATACTACAATATAATTGAATTCCATTTTATTAGTTTAGTAAAACCGTATCTGATTTTTTAATTTAAAAATATTTACATCATTTATATGGTTTTAGTAGAACCATCTAACAATATTCTCCAAATTCTCCAAAACTATTAATAGTTTTTTAACATTTTAGAAAACATTAATTTGTCTCAAAATAAATCTATCAAGCTGATCAACGTTGATATTTTTATTTGATATTATTTTTAAAAGGGTAATAATATTTTTTTAGTTCTTTCCTGTCGACATGAGCATGGAAGAAGTTGAGGGATATCATTACTATGGAAGCATTAAGAAGTTGGGTGGTAATATGGAATACAATTTGCTTACTCTTTAGGTTGTACGTGTACCAACAATCTCCTTCCCCGTGATCATGTCAAGGATTGGACGTTGCCGGAGATGATGCCCAACGATGAGCTTCATGTGCCCAATAAATCTAAAACATTAATGCACCTAATACAAAACGGGGAGGAGAGGTCAGAACTGTTGGGAAATATTCAATAGATCCCTTTTGTGGAGACCAGTTTCATCCCATCTATAATTCAATTCTCAATTTTATAGTCTATATGTAATTATACTACAATATAATTGAATTCCATTTTATTAGTTTAGTAAAACCGTATCTGATTTTTTAATTTAAAAATATTTGCATCATTTATATGGTTTTAGTAGAACCATCTAACAATATTCCCCAAATTCTCCAAAACTCTTAATAGTTTTTTAACATTTTAGAAAACATTAATTTGTCTAAAAAAAAATCTATCAAGCTGATCAACGTTGATATTTTTCCTTTGTAAATAATTTTATCTAGGCTATGTATTTTAAAAATAGAGATAAAATTTGTAAATGAACGAAATTATTCTTTAGAAAGATAAAAAAAAAAAACAATTTGTAAAACGAACAAAGAGGTTGAAGTTTTTCTTTTCCTCTCTAGCTTTTATCTTCTTGATGTTTTTTATCCGTCCTTTGAAGTGATTGCGTATTTGATTGAGCTGTCAAAGTAAAATTTTGTTGCGAGTGAAAAAGCGAGTTCAAGATGATTTTAAATATTTTGTGCTTTTTTTTTGTTCATAATAATTTGCTAACGTAATTACTTCTGTTTCTAATTGAAAGCTTGCAAGTTATGGAAATTTGATGCATGAGGGTGGCCATAATAATGCAGCCGTGCCGCTTCTAATTTTGGTCCATTCTGCATTATACAGGTTTGGTAGAAACAACATCCTGCTCTAATATATTTATTAAAAACAACGGAGTTGTTCATTTAGCTCACTAAACAAAATATTATAATATTCTGTTCGTATACAAATCACATAATAAGACGACAAAAGATGTTACGGTAGTATGTTATAGTGTTAATGGCATAGAGACGACCAAAAGATATATCTAGAGATATCATGCCCATATACTAAGGGGAGAAAAAGAAATCTAAAATAGTAAAACCAAATATTGTGTCGCAAAAATGAAAGCTAGGTTTGATAAGTAGAAAATGAGAAGAAATTAAAGCCCACACTTAAGCACACTGCAAATGAAAGAAAAACTTGAAGCCCATACATAATTGAAGCCCGTCTGACGTGTAAAAAAGCTTGTCTCTGATTGGTTCGAATATAAATGCTGACATGGCACGCTCCCTGCACTCCTTATTCGGCTTTTAGTAGTGTTAGATAAGTGCAGACTCGAAATATAAATGCATGTCTAGTATATATTCATAAGTTCGGTCTAAAAATCATCTAGTTCTTGAACAACAAAACAAATTACTTATTTTATTAACCTATGGGTTTGAAGCTTAGTTACTTAAGAGTATACCGATAAAAAATACATATAATACTTTACCATTCTAGTATATGTAAACTACGTATAAAGTAAGAACTGTTTGATTTATTAAATGATAAACGAGAAAACTTATAATAAATAGCTAAAATCTCTCATTCTTACAATTATAATAGCTAGACAGGATATTAAGAAAAAATAAATATTAGGCAAATGATTAATTCTCTCATATTTGAATGGAAGTGACTGGAATCTTGTCATGATATTTAATTAAAAGTTTTTAGAAATAAAAATCAAGACTAAAAAAAATATATATATATAGTGCTTACAATATTAAAAATCACTTCGATATGAAGAAGTGTATTTCTCGGATTGTCAGGATCAAATAACATATTAAAAAGCACATATTTAAAAAATAATTTGTATACATAAAAGTATATACATTAGAGTAAACACATAAATCAAAACCAATAATTTTGTTTATTTAAAATCATGTTTTTAGTAAATAAATCAAAGCAAATCATTTTACTTATTTTATATGGTATATAATTAAATTTTAGTGATATTGACATAGTTATATATAGAGTATATTTTAATATAAATATTTAGTCTTGACATTTCCTACTCATATGATTTTATTAACATTTGTATATTTTCTGTAACCAAAATTTAAACTATTAATCACAAAAATTTTAAAGTGAGATTTATTAATACAAATTTCAAAATTAAAATATTAAGATATCAATAACTTTTCAATGCAAATTTTGAAATTAACATATTAATATATTTTTTATATAGTATATAATTTAATTTTAATGATATTAATATATATATATAAAAAAATATTAATATCTATTAATGAAACTTCATATTCATACGATTTATGATCATTTGTATCGTGGTTGAAAAAAAAAAAAAGTTAAACCATTGATCACAAAATTTTCAATGTGAAACTTTTACCATTTTTAGTAATTTTTAATTTTTTTGAAAATTTTAAAATATAACATATGAAAAAATTTAAATTTTTATTATATGTTTAATGTAATTGTGTAATTTCTTTTAATAGTATAAAAAAAAAAAAGAGGATACCAAAATTGTTATCAAATATGTATTATTCATAATCATTAATTGTCATATATATGTTAATCATATAGGGTAATTTTGTTGCTTTTATTAAAGAAATAACTGAAAATATTCTTTTGTACACTACTAATCAATTTGATAGTTAATTTAACACTACATCCCCCATATATTAATCTTAGAGCATTACAACATATTTTTGTAGCCACGTGTTATCACTAGGTTGATTCTTAGAATCCTTAGAAAAATAGGTTGTTCCATATAAATATATATTATATTTTTTTATTAAATTAACTATCAAATTGTTTAGTAGTGTACAAAAGAATATTCTCAGTTATTTCTTTAATAAAAAGTGTATTATAGATTTTGTATTTACTTACTAATGTGTTATGATGTTACTAGTTTCTCAGCTACCACTGTCCTTAAAAGCTATATTATAGATTTTGTATATATTTACTGAAGTGTTAAAGTTTAAATGGTTTCCCTGCTACCATCTGCAAAAACTATATTATAGATTTTGTATTTAGTTACCGATATGTTAAGGTCTATCTGGTTTCTCTGACACCATCCGCAAAAGTTATATTATAGATTTTGTATCTACTTACTGATGTGTTAAGGTCTGATTGGTTTGCCCACTACCACAACAATACACAACTTTTGCAATTGGTAACGATTATTGGCATTTTACAATAATCACAAAATAATACTCCCTCTGTTCCTAAATAATCCATGTTTTAGAATTTTCACATTTATTAAAAAAACACTTAAAATTTTGATAATAACTGTATGATTTTCTGTGTTTAGCTATATCCTATGATTTTGAACCAATCAAAATTCAGTAAACACA